>NW_027170933.1:0-132500 GCF_036898095.1 Palaemon carinicauda
ATTAACTATTATGTAGAAAAATGGAAATGATTGAATTCTGGAAGTTCAAGGTCAAAGGTCAAGGTCACGGTCAAGCTTAATGTCCAATTCACTTAATCAGCCATAAGTCTGGACATCGTTGTCACAGACTTCAAACATGGTTTAAATTTTAGTGATGTAAATCCACGCCATTTAATACATGTTAAGGTCGATAAATAAGCTGCCGCGGCGGAGGTCTGCACTCGTAGTGCCCCTCTAGTTGATTTTTATTTTTTTCTTGTTTGGTGCTATTCATTCTTAGGATAATTGAACATGTAGGTGGTGTTGGAGAGCGTGGTCTATAAGGAAATGGAGTAAGAATGTACTCTTCAATTTAATTGTTCTTTCCTTCGTTTTTTCTTACAAGTGTCTACTTCTGCTCCTGCTAGAGATATGAGGGTGGGGTTAAATGATGAGGAAATGCTATAATTCTTTAAAGTAATCTTGTAAATGGCACAACAGATGGTAGAACCAGAAGGATAATTTTTGTCACCAAGTTTGTACTTTTTTCTCACTTCCATCTACGCATTTCATATTTCCTTTCGAAATTCCAATGTATATAAAACTCTCTCTCTCTCTCTCTCTCTCTCTCTCTCTCTCTCTCTCTCTCTCTCTCTCTCTCTCTCTCAACAATTGTCTTGTCTTCCTCGTGTTGGCGTTACTGTCGCTATTTCGTGTGGTGTTACCTAAGTGTTGGGTTTCTGTAATGAAATGGTGAGAAGTTTGAGTTTTTAATTGTTATTATATATATATATATATATTATATATAAATATATAATATATATATATATATATATATATATATATATATATATATATATATATATATATATATATATATATATATAATCATGGTATATTATTCTTGTGTTAGCATTTTGCATAAAAGTATCTCGCATTTTATAGCAAAAATTTTTATATATTTTAGCTTTACGTATAGTTTTAACCCATAAGAGATGAAAGGCAATCAAAGTATTGGTAGTATAGACACACACCTGATCTCAACTGCGTATTAGATACTGTTTCGTGATAAGATTCTTTTTCTATCTATGAATTAAATGAGGAGATTTTAGGCTGATCATTTGCGTCAAAGGTACATTTACTGAAGCATTGATTTTCTTAAATACTTTTATTCTCTTGGTGATGGCAAGCAAAGCTTTACTAGTCAGGGCCATCCATACTAGGTTGGTTTGCTGTGAGCGATCATCACTATCACCAATCCATTTTGGACAGTCCTTTAAAGAAGGGCCAAACCCCAGATATGAGTAAGGACATGTCTGAGGCCTATGTCCTGCAGTGGAGTAGAAGTGGGTTGACATAATAGTTCTCGTGACATGCATTAATCATACGGTTATTACCTCCGCCAACGAGTTGGAAGGAGGTAAGTTTTACTCCCATGTTTGTGCGTTGTAATTCGAGTTTCTTTGAGAACAGTTTCCTGGCCACAGTTTTAATCGTAGTGTAATGAAAATAGCAACACAATGTCAAGGTGGGAACTTTAGTATGATACGGTACTGGTGTTGTCCACAATTTTGTTGTGTGGGCGTTAATTACGTATATACAGAGAGAGAGAGAGAGAGAGAGAGAGAGAGAGAGAGAGAGAGAGAGAGAGAGAGAGAGAGAGAGAGAGTCCAAACTAATTAATGGTTTTGTTACGTCAGTTGGATTCGCTAGATATTGTTTGAAACTTAAGTTTAAACTTTAGCGGAGTTGTTAGAGACGGAGAAATGTCCTTCCACTTGTTTCTTTTTTATGTTCTTTCTGTGCCAGTCACACCCCTAACTTACTTAGTTCGTCAATCCATCGTCTTCTCTTCTTTCCCTCTGTTTCTCTTACAATATCTAGGGAGACATTCTGTTATTCTTAATGCCTTTCTATTGAATGTCATTTTCATTATATGTCCTGCCATGTTCCATTTCATTTGCTTGCGTTAGAATATCTTCTACATTAGTTTGCTCTCGTATCCATGTTGGTCTCTGTCTCTGTCTCTTAGTGTTATTCCCATCATTTATTCTTTCCATAGCTCTTCGAGTTGTAACTATCATATGTTTTAAAGCTTTAGTAAGGATGCAAATTTCTGGTACATAAGTTAACGACAGAATATTACACGTTTTTAATAAAATCATTTATTTGTTACTTTACAGGTTGATATTACATTTTCAATTTCAGTAGACCATTACTGCAATAGAGTAACTATGTGTTTGGTTAGGCCTAATCTAATTGTTATGCACATATCTGAATTAATTCTCTTGCTTTCGAGATTTATATACAGTGTATGTATGTATGTATGCATGTGTATGTATGTATGTGTGTGTATGTATTTATGAATGTGTGTATGTATGTAGTTTTGGTAATGGTTTTTATGATGTTTTTAATCTCGTTTTAGTTGAATAATTGTAACCCACTAAAGCAATTATAACGTAATATATCGAGTTATTCTTTTCGAAATTTCCATTCACTTTTTACATCCGCTAACGAAGTTGGAAGGAGGTTATGGTTTCGCCCCTATTCGTGTGTTTGTCTGTTTGTTTGTGAACATATTCCTGTCCACAATTTTACTCATAGAGTAGTGAAACCTTCAGGGATTAATTGTCATGTTGATACGTGGAACTGATTCAGTTTTGGAAGTCCTAGGTCAAAGGTCAAGGTCGAGGAAAAGGTTGACCGAAGTAAGCTGCTTTAGCGGAGGTCTGCACTCTTGAGTATTTTTCTAGTTTGATATGATTTTTTACCCAGTTCAATTTTTGTATCTTAGATGGTTATTTTAGCAATCCATTAACATGAAGACTCTCTCTCTCTCTCTCTCTCTCTCTCTCTCTCTCTCTCTCTCTCTCTCTCTCTCTCTCTCTCTCTCTCTCTCTCTCTCTCCGTGTAAAAGAATATAGGTGTCCTTATCAGCTCCTTCGCCTATTGACGCAAAGGGCCTCAGTTAGATTTCGCCAGTCGTCTATATCTTGAGCTTTCAAATCAATACTACTCCATTCATTATCTTCGACTTGACACTTCATAGTCCTCAGCCATGTAGGTCTGGGTCTCCCAACTCTTCTAGTGCCTTGTGGAGTCCAGTTAAAAGGTTGGTGAACTAATCTCTTGGGGGAGTGCGAAGAGCATGCCCACACCATCTCCATCTACCCCTCACCATGAACTCATCCACATATGGCACTCGAGTAATCTCTCTTATAGTTTCATTTCCAATCCTGTCCTGCCATTCAACTCCCAATATTCTTCTGGGGTCTTTGTTCTCAAATCTACAAAATCACTTGGATAATGTTTCATTGTCATACCATGACTAATGTCCATAGAGTAACACCGATCTCACCAAACTGATGTAAAGCCTAACTTTTATACATAATTGTATGCGATTTGATTTCCAAGTGTAACTTAACCTAGCCATTGTCTGATTTGCTTTTTTCTTTTAATCTTTAAGCTCTAATTCTAAAGACCCTGTATTAGAGATCATAGTTCCTAAGTACTTAAATGATTCTACCTCAATAATCCTTTTTCCTTCTAATATTTCATCTTCCATTGCATATTCTATTCTCATTATCTCTGTCTTTCTTCTGTTTATCATCTTGAGACCTAATATATATATATATATATATATATATATATATATATATATATATATATATATATATATATATATATGTGTGTGTGTGTGTGTATGTTCGTTTTGTTAGTTTAGTCAAATGTATACCAATTTGATTCCCTCTTCCATAATTTTTAACTACGTTACTCAGAAGGTAGTCATATTGATAGAATGACAGTAGACTCTCTCTCTCTCTCTCTTCTCTCTCTCTCTCTCTCTCTCTCTCTCTCTCTCTGTCTCTCTCTCTCTCTCTCTCTCTCTCTCTCTCTCCATGTTCCCTAGATTCACAAAAGCAGTGAATTACGTATCTGGTTGCATATAAGAGAGAGAGAGAGAGAGAGAGAGAGAGAGAGAGAGAGAGAGAGAGAGAGAGAGAGAGAGAGAGAGAGAGAGAGGTTTGGTGTTTCTCAGCCGTTGCTAAACTAAAAACTTCAAATGTCACACTGCCTTGCTCTTTCCTCATTTCTATTCGCCGTTATTCTAAAAGTTACAATTCTAAAAAAAAAAAAGGAAAAATAATATAATTTAATTATTTTTATTGGCTGGTTTAGTCTCATTGTCCTGGTATCAGTTTCGGTCACTTAGGGGTTGGGGAAGACTTGAACATAATAAAGACTGTTTTTCTTTGTTTCCTTTCCTCACTGTGCTATTTTTTCCTGTTGGAGTCCCTGATTATTTTTTTTTTGTATCCTATCCTCACAGGTTTATATTTTCTCTATTAGAGCCCTTGGGCTTATAGCATCCTGCTTTTCCCACTAGGGGTGTAGCCTAGCTAGTAATAATAATAATAGTAATAATATTATTATAATAAATTACTAAGCTATAACCCTAGTTGGAAAAGCAGGAAGCTATAAGCCCAAGGGCTCCAATAGGGAAAAAATAGCCCAGTGACGAAAGGAAATAAGGAAATAAACAATATGAGAAAATATTAACAATAAAATATTTGAAGAACAGTAACAACATCAAAACAGATATGTCATATATAAACTACAAGAAGACTTATGTCAGCCTGTATTTAGGCATTATGGTACTAGGGATGTTGTTTAAATCCTCCTTAACCTTCGCCTTTTTTGGGGGGAATTTTTTATCCTAGTACTATGATGACTTTTGCTTTTTCTTTATCGTTTATAATTTATGTTGTCTATCCTCTTAGGTTTTCGCCATCTAAGAGCTATACTCTTCTATCGCTGACTAATGATCTTAAACCTTTAGTAAGCTTATTAATCTCTCTCTCTCTCTCTCTCTCTCTCTCTCTCTCTCTCTCTCTCTCTCTCTCTCTCTCTCTCTCTCTCTCTCTCTCTCTCTCTGCTTTGCTACTATGAATGGTCTTCCCGGGTCAAGCGTTCAGCCTCATAAATTCTGTAGGATTCTGTTTGAAACTTGCGACCAACTGATTAGGTCAGTGATAGTTTTTCCATACCAAAATTCTCTCTCTCTCTCTATATATATCTTTATAATGGCTGTATTTGCTTGATTAAAACGTTTACATTAAATGGTTTTACTTTTTCTTATTCTCTTAGAATATTGAGGTGTATTGAAAATATCTGCCTTAGTCTGGTTATTCGATAGGTGTTGTAGATATAACTTAAACTATTTTTCGTCTACAATCGAATCTGTTTAGATACGCTGAAGAATGACAATCAGCTGTTTAGTAATCAGCTGTTTAGTACGCACCCACCTCGTTGCCACATGTACAGGATATTGTATCTTGGGTGAAGATTTAATGAATGAAATTAAGGAAAAGTGGCACAGGCACATGCCATATGTACGATAATGTTTGGCCGTAGACCAAATACATTATACAATAGTCCTTGTTTGATGTAGATGCGTAAATTGTACTTTATAAATTCATAATACTTATTGTAGTCGACCGTGTTGAGTCCCAGGATGAAAAGAAATTGAAATTATTCCGTCAAAACTGAAATTATTCCGTCAAAATCGTAGGCTATCTGCATGACGAAAGGAAGTCGGCATTTTCGTTATTTAAGGCTAAATATTCCACTTAATATATCTTCGTCCCTAACTATAACTTTACCATATCATCAACTATGCTTTTTATAGAGGCAGAAATGTGTCAATTCTGGTTAAATACTGGTTAAATTCTGGTTAAATTATTTTGTTTGCTCCAGTTATGGTGGTATCTAGCAACCCTAATGTCCCGGGGATGGGGGAGGATGGTTTGGTGGTGGTAGGACATGTCACAGGTTTCGACGTCTACCTTCGTTAATATGACAACGAAATGTCATTAGTTTAATGGTATGTATTTATTTTCTTTTCTAAATCAATTTTATCAGTTTAGTTATCCGTACAGGTAGGCCTAATAGACTTATTTTTCATTATTCACACCAATATTAACCTAGCCAACATACGTTCGTTCTGGCGAGCAAAGAGCCGGTCTACTCGGCATTTCGGAAGGATATTTTAGGTTAAGTAAATACTTTTTCCTTAATGTTTCCATTGTAAAATCAGTATATCAACAGCAGAAATTCACTTAAGTAGTCATAGTTACAAATCTTTCATCGTGCACGCATTTTCTTGGCCAAATAACTAACCTAACCTAACATAACCCATGGGGTAACACTGAATGATAGGCCCAGACACTCATTGTAACACATTGCAGTTTTTACTTATCAGAAAAAACGTTTAATTATACAAGTGTATATCTATCTACATATATATATATATATATATATATATATATATATATATATATATATATATATATATATATATATATATATATATATATATATATATATACATACACACAGTATATATATGTATATGTATATACATATATATATGATATATATATTCATATTATATTATGTATATATATATATATATATATATATATATATATATATATATATATATATATATATATATATATATATATATATATATATATATATATATATATATATATATAATGTTTATAGTATGTATATATGTGTTTGTAATAGAACACTGCAAGCTAAATAAAAAGCAGAAGCTATTGTCAGAATTTGTGGAGAAAGGGGTTAGAGGAGGATCTATACCTTCAGGCTGAGAGAATACTATACAGTATGAACATGAGAAACTCAAGGGAGTTCTGCTGGTCTACACGTTTGTCCATATTGATAATTAGCCGCTTATGGACAGCAAAATCATAGGGTTCTAGAAGCTATAACCACCAAAAGGACTTTTACATCAGTCTTTGTCATTGTTGTGGCTTGACAGCTAAATGAAAATGTCATTTGAACCATTTATATAAGCTTGCTGGGTGACTCCATATCTTGATAGTAGAATATTAAAGTCTGGCCACATTTCCTGTACAATTATGAGTAATGTAATAGGAGTACTGTAATGTCTTTATATAACCTAGATATACTGTAGTTGTAGCACTAATCATGTTGCTCTTCATTTATACAACTTACCTAATTGATTTCTGCATTGTTTTAATGGGGGATTTACATTTGAAGGATGCCGAGAAACAAAATATTTTTAGTTGTGGAATTTAAGCTCGGTATTCTTTGGAATACGAAGAAGGTTCTTTTCAATTTATGACTTTTTTTCTTGAAAGAATTGGTGTTCCTTTTAAAATTAAATTCATCACTTTATCTTTTAGATGATATTTAGCAACATATTACGGTAAAGAATCTTCTTTTGACCTACACAACCATACAACCTATCATCCTTTGATTAGGGGGATTACTTTGGTTCGAACTGGTGTTGGTCTATGAAAAGGGGTAACAAATAGTTATCAGACCGGTGAGGGAGCACCCCATCACTTATAATTTTGATGCTATCCTTTGAATCATTAAGAGGATATAAAACATTGGATCACGGCCCTGAAATGTATACTGTACTGCACATGGCTAACCGCACCCATGTGATATACATGCTCCAGTCATACAGTATGGAGAGCTGGTATATATTGACGGATTTGGTATGATCCCTGATACCGTAATACTAATTTTACATAGTTCACTATACCTGCCTAATGATTTAAGTGGGCAGTAGGTGTGGTATCATGTAGTCCCATGTAGCTATAAATAAAGGGCAGTCTCTACCTAGCACCCAAGCCATCAAGACCTGTCTTTTAATCACTGCAACCTCTTGCATATTATATCATGGTGGCAGCGTGGTAACGCACCCCACGCCATTCCATCAACAAACCCGGACCATAGAGACACTTTACATACCTCTCCTGTCCGTAATAACTGAGAAGAGGACTCATAATCAGCCAGAGTTTATTACCAGCGGCTGCAGAAGACGCCATTTTCACCCAACAGCAACCAGACAAAGACTGTCATACCGGCCCAGATAACAACCATACATAACTTATATAGTCAGGATATGGCATAGAATGGACATTAGTGCACCGTGATTACAGTGAGAATAGTGAAGAAAGTTGTGAATAGATTACTTACAAGTATTTTGGCCATTGTTATCCGCGCACTACTTCACAAAATGAGCCAAACAACAACGTACATTCAGCAGTGTAAACAAAACTGAAAACCGTGCCGGCTACCTGTGACAAATTTTTGTAGTGATTTCCATACTCTCATTATATGTCTCTTTGTGAACCGTAAACTGTGTTGTTAATCCAATCACTATCTATCTATTGTGTAACACTCGAAACCAAATCCAATCATGGCCCAGCCTAAATGCCCAAGTATGGACTGGGCTCACCAGCCCCTGGCAGAGTCGTTTCGTGCATTCAAGGCGCGCATGAACTTATACCTCGAAGACCAGGAAGTCACAGACCCGGGCAAGCAAGCAACTAAAATTAAAACTGCCCTCGGCGATGAAGGCATGAGGCGTATCTTGGCGAGCGGCCTCACTGAACAGGAGCAACGTGTGCCGCAGAACATATGGAGGCTTATTGAAAGTGAGGTTGATGCAACGGTGAAAATAAATTTCCGAGTTCACCGCCTCGAATTTGCAAATACCAAACAGAAACCTGCTGAAACAATCAGTCAATTCCTGGCCAGACTCCGTGAAAAAGCGACAAAGTGCGAGTTTGAAGACAGAGAACTCAACGAACGACTTATCGAAATGACCATACTACGAACACAATTCGAAGAATTTCGGAAAGAACTCCTAACTAAACCGAAGGGCTATGCTGTGAGCAATGTTCTAGAGAGAGGTCGGGAATACGAGGCCATTGCGGCCTCCACGGCATCGTTACGCTCCATACAGATGAGCTCTGAGAACACAAGTACAAGCCATACCAACGTGGATGCAATTCGAAGGGAAAGCAACGAGCCACGGAACAAACTACAAACCACGGACAATCCCTGCTGGAACTGTGGGCTTAGCCATCCCATAAGGTCTTGCCCCGCTTACAATGACAGATGCAGTGGTTGTGGCATCAAGGGGCACTGGAAAAAGATGTGCCGCAAAACTGATGGAGGCAGAACAATGCCAGGAGACAACATGCAGCAGACACAACGTCAGAGCAAGACAAGAGGGCGCTTCTACCGACGGCCGAATCGGGCTCCTAACCACAGGCAACACGAAGTCATGGTTAATGAAAACCCTAATCTTGATGAAGAAACAGATTATATGCCAAACTTCGACATGATAACGATATCCGACATAGGAGTGGCACCGAAACGAGAAGCATTCTCAAAGCTTATGGTCAAGCATGAAAACCCCCCAGCCTATGGGCCCCTGAAACTCAAAATCGACACAGGTTCCGGTGGCAATACGCTGCCCTTGCGGACATACAAGCAAATGTTTGGTGATGCACCCACCAGCCTCGTACTATCCCCAGAACCGTCAGTAAGACTAACATCATACAGTGGCGACAATATTCCCTGCCTAGGGTCACTAATGCTCAGCGTCCGCAAACTCAGCAACCCAGCATTCTCGCAAGAAAAGTTCTTCGTGGTTGATGTGTCTGGTCCAGCCATACTTGGCCTTCCCTCATGCCAAAAACTTGGTATTGTGGATATCAATGTCAATGACGTTACTGGAATACCTGAGCAACCAAGCCAACAAGGCCCTATTAGGTCAGTCGAACAACTAAAAGCGCAATTCCCAGCACAGTTTGACTGTATCGGCAAACTAAAAGAGCCTGCAATGCTCCACCTTAAGGATGACGCGATACCTTTCTGTGATCCGCCCCGTAAGGTGAGTATCCACCTGAAGCCCCGCATCAAGTCCGAGCTTGACACTATGGAGAAAGAGGGGGTTATCAGACGCGTAACGGCACACACAGACTGGTGTAGCAGCCTTGTGTATGTCACAAAACCCGATGGAAGCCTACGGATCTGCCTGGACCCCAAGCGGCTCAACCAAAACCTCAAAAGATGTCCCCACAAGATTCCCACTCTAGAAGAGATCAACCCGGTATTCTCCAAAGCGAAAGTGTTCTCCAAGCTAGACGCCAAAGCAGGATACTGGAGTATACCGCTACACGAGGACTCACAACTACTGACAACGTTCCGAACACCACACGGCCGGTATTGTTGGACAAGGCTACCATTCGGGCTGAATGTAAGCCAGGACATATTTCAAGCCAGGATGGACTCCATCATCGAGAATCTCCCAGGTGTTGTTGGCATCGCTGATGACGTGGCAATATGTGGGAAAGACCAGTCGGAACACGACAAAAACCTGATGGGGTTCATGCAGCGTGCAGCCCAACACGGACTCAGCCTAAACTCGAAGAAATGCTCCATTTCAAAACCAGAAATCGAGTTTTTCGGAACACGCTATACCAGCAAGGGCATGATGCCAGACCCGTCAAAGGTACACGACCTGCATAGCATGCCGTCACCCTCCAATAAAGAGGAACTACAGAGATTCCTGGGAGTAATGACTTACCTCAGCCCCTATGTACCACATTACTCAGCTCAGTCACAAAGACTTCGAGATCTGGTCAAGGAAGATGTGCCCTTCCAATGGGAAGAAGACCATGAATCCACCTATCAACACCTGAAACGCCAAATAGCCCCATCAAGCACGCTGTCTTACTATGACCCAACTCGACCCGTGACTCTTGAAGTCGATGCATCGCAAAAAGGCCTCGGGGCGGCCCTCATCCAAGACGGGAAGGTAATAGCCTTCGCCAGCAAAGCCCTGACACCAACGCAGGCAAATTACAGCAATATCGAGCGTGAGGCCCTTGGACTAGTACACGGCGTGCAACGATTTCATACCTACCTATACGGAAGAGACTTCGAAGCTGTCACTGACCACAAACCCCTCGTTAATATCTGGGAGAAGCCACTGATCAGTGCCCCACCTAGACTACAACGTCTCTTCTTGAAACTGCAGGGGTATGACATGAGGGTCAAGTACAAGGAAGGACGAACCCTTGTACTTTCCGACACCCTATCACGCCTTCCTAACCCACAAAATGACAAGGAAATCCCTTTGGATACACGAGTGGACGGACTGGAACTAGATGACATCGATGTGATATCAGTTGCACTCATAAAATTTGGTCCCCAGATTTTGGAAGAGGTCCGCCATAGGTCTGACACCGACCCAGTGCTGCGCACTCTCAAGCATACTATCATCGAGGGTTGGCCTACCTCAGTAAAAGGCTGTCACCCCGATATCCGCCAGTTTTTCTCATACAGAGAATGCCTTGCCGTGGAAGACGGAGTCATATTCAAAGGGCGACAAGTTATCATCCCCAAAGAGGTCAGAGGCCGTATACTGGACCAGCTCCATCGGTCCCACCAAGGGATCACAAAAACACAAGCCCTGGCACGGGAGTGTGTATTCTGGCCCAACATTGCAAAGGATATAGAGGACAAGGTCAGGGCATGTGACATATGCCAGAAGTACCAGCCCCAGCAAAGTCCTAGTGAAACCACGCATCATGACATTCCCCCAATGCCCTGGTTCAAAGTCGCTTCGGACATCTTCCAAATTGGCCACAAGACATATCTGATCACAACTGATTATTTCACAAAATTCCCGATAGTCACCGAACTAAAAAACCTGTCATCTGAAAGTGTGGCCAATCACCTCAAATTCCTGTGTTCGCTGTTCGGATGCCCCAAGACCCTGGTCTCAGACAACGGACCTCAATACACGGGAGCAGCCATGAGGGACTTCACAAAAGCCTGGGGTATTGAGCACATCACATCAAGCCCACATTACCCTCAGTCCAATGGCCTCGCGGAGCGCGCAGTTGGAACATGCAAGGCGATTATCAAAAAATGCCTTGAGACAGGTGGTGATATGCATACTGCATTACTCCACTTACGGGCCACCCCGATCGACAATAAGACAACCAGCCCCGCAGAGCTCATGTTTGGTCGCAAGGTGACCACTGACCTACCAGGCAGATACGAACCACATCTCGCACACATCACGACCCGCAACCACCTCCAGGACCGCCTACGACCAAATCGGACACAACGGCACTTCACAGACCTCCAACCCGAACAACCAGTCCGAATATTCGACAAGGCCTGCCACACATGGGTGCCAGGCAGAGTGGTACGTAAGTCAGAAGAACCCCAATCATACATTGTGGAAGCCCAAAACGGAGCGTGCCTCAGGAGGAACCGGTCCCACATCCGTCCGACACCGCTCGCGACAAACACAGAACCGCCCAACACCCGGCAGCAGGCTCCAACATCATCAGCACAGCCTCCACCACGACCCGCCGATATATCGCTGCCGCCACCTAGTGAGACCGAAATAACCCACCAAAGACCCGCAACTAGTGATAACACTACAGACCCGACAGCGGTGTATACCAAGTCAGGCCGGCTGGTGAAAACCCCATCCAGATATATTGAAAGTAACGCGGTCACATACCGTAAATTCCCATAAAGTGTTAAGTTAAATATTAATATACAACTCCCCCCCCCCCTCGTTTCATGACCGAAAATTCTGAGAGGTCGTTACCAGAGTTTGAAACTCAAGAAAAGTTATCAGTCTCAGGACTGATAAGTGATTCAGAATAATGAATTTTATTTGAAAATTTACGAGTCTCGGACTGGAGAACAGGCTCCATTTCGAACACTCGTTACATGTGTATCAGGTTTCCATTTTGTTTTAATATATTTTGGGTGTTGTTGTTCTTTGCATCAAAAAAAAAAAAAAAAAAAAAAAAAAATTATAATTTGCCACTTATTTTCATATTTATGACTGCCCTGCTGTAACCAACACTATTCGGACCAAAGTCCGCAAAGATAATAGCTATTATGTTTATATTACTATCCACAATCACAAATTGTACTATGCATGTTTATTGTGAAGGGATGAAAACAATGGAATACGTTTGAATATGGAACTTTCATCCATTATTTCTTTGTACTTATATGCCAGATTAGTTATTATGTGTAATCAATGCTTTGTATGTGATAAGGGGGATGTGGTATCATGTAGTCCCATGTAGCTATAAATAAAGGGCAGTCTCTACCTAGCACCCAAGCCATCAAGACCTGTCTTTTAATCACTGCAACCTCTTGCATATTATATCAGTAGGTGAGAGATGAGCAGGAGTGAGGCTTGCTTTGGGCTTCATGTAAACAATGCTTTCCCCACTCAGTCTTATCAGCTCCTTACCAATGCAGTGGTACCACATCATAACTCTTCATCTCCCCCAAAGCTTTTAATAGCAGTTACGAGCTTAGTTACTCCATTGACCCAGTCATCGCACACGTGCCAACATGGTTTCCTGGTTATGCAATGAGGGCGTGAGGCAGGTGGTGGGCAGTGTAATGTAGGAATCCCGTTGCACCCAGGTCACAAATCACTGGCTATGGGTAGCACCAACGCTTGGATGTTGCTTGTAATGTAGGAATCCCATTGCGGCCAGGTGACAAATCACTGGCTATGGGTAGCACCAACGCATGGATGTTGCTTGTAATGTAGGAATCCTATTGCGCCAATGTAGGAATCCTATTGCGCCCTGGTGACAAATCACTGGCTATGGGTAGCACCAACGCTTGGATGTTGCTTGTAATGCAGGAATCCCATTGCGCCCAGGTGACAAATCACTGGCTATGGGTAGCACCAACGAATGGATGTTGCTTGTTGGTTGTTCCTCTGGCGAGCTTGATGGGGGTAGCTTCATTGGCATTTGGTTGGTTGATGGCACGCTCGAGGGTGATGTTTTACCTGTGAGGGAGTAATTAGAGGTACGTTAACTGTAGTCCTTTGGGTAGGGGTGGGCCCAGTTATGATAATGTTAACTGATAGAGGGAGGAAGGCACGGAGGTTTCTTCGGTTCTGCGTAGTTATCCTTCCAGAGCCATCAATCCTGATGTAGTACTTGTCACAAAAAATC
This sequence comes from Palaemon carinicauda, assembly GCF_036898095.1. Lineage (NCBI taxonomy): Eukaryota > Metazoa > Arthropoda > Malacostraca > Decapoda > Palaemonidae > Palaemon > Palaemon carinicauda. The sequence goes on from NW_027170933.1 coordinate 13,860, forward strand.
TTGACCAGTAGTTTGTGGCCTTGTCACCACTATCAAATTATTACAGCCATGGTCCCATCTCAACCAACCCCACACGTCTTTGACTAGAATAGAGTGAAGAGTATCGTCAGCCGCACATGGCGCCCAGCAGTGGGATTTCTATGGTAACCAACCATGGTGCAACAGACCCCAGTTTCTTATATTATTTTCTAGTCGTAGAAAACGGAACTAGAAATATAACCCTTTTTAAATAACTCGGGTTTGTTTAGCTAGGAAAAATACAAATTGTTTTTGAAATATGTACTTTTGTATTCAGGTATCTAACTGCCATTATCATTTCCTTCTGTTGTGTCGTTTTTACGTGAATACAAACCTTCATAATTTGTTGGTTTACCCTTGATTTATTTAATCATGACCAAAATTGAAAAGTTGTGGGATTCTGGTAAGATTGTATAGTAACCAACTATCCACCCACACTGGAGAGGAGCGGCTGTGTTGGTGACAGAGCTTTACTTATATCCTGGTTGTCTGTGTAGGAGATATGTTGACTGTGCTTTATCTAGTGCTCTACTTTATGCTTTTTCCTTTTGCTTTGTCTGAGTGATCCATGCTTTTCAGAGTTTTCAGAGATGGCTGTGTACAAAAATAAGTCGTGCTTTTTGAAGTACTGATGGGATTGATATTGCTTTGCTTATGGGACACAGTGAACTCGAAATCACACTGGCTTTGGCCCTTGTCCATCCAGATCATGAAACAGTGCAGGTATTCTTAGTTTCAGATTTTGACATTCCTAACAGATCCCCATCTTCTATGAGGGTACTCAGTCAGGGAGGCCAGGTTTTTCTTTTCAGATATTGCCAATCGAGGGGAATTTTAAGATCTACAGATACTATCTCTGATAAGAATATTCAAAATCTTACCGAAGACGCCATCTCGAACACTTATTTGAGTGGTAGTAGATAAACCTCTCTCTTCAATAACAGAATCAGCGTTGCTGATGCGATTCTATTATTCAACATCATGAGCTCGATTGATTATGAGCTATCTGGCATCCTGACGATACGAGCGTGAATCGAGTCTGGCTTTCCAGTATGGAAAAAGCACCAAACTTAAATCTACTTAGAGAGAAACTAATTAGTTCTCCTAAGAAAACCTCTTCCCTTTTATTTATCGGATAAATTATGGACATTCCATGTGCCGGCGTCTCCTCATTTCCAATTACAGGTTAGTTCCCTCCGTCCAGAGGTGAGTGCACATTTTGGTCCGTAGATACATAAAGAATAATAAAAATCACCACGCATGCCTTCCTAGCACATGCTAACTGAACACACCACCATTCACATGCATAAACAGTGTAAAACGCCAAGAGAATGCATCGCCATAACCACGTGGGAGACGAGTAGACAACATGCCACCATTTCACTCTTTAAGTTGTGCAGATTGGGAGGCCAGATAAACACTTATGCCTGCTAACAGAGTAAATTAGCAATGACATCCATGTCCTGTTTTGCCACAGAAAACATGATTTTCCTCATTTTAGGAGCTGTGGCCTGGAGGACTTTATGGTGAAAAGGTGGCCGATGCATATCCACTTTTTCTTGTGTAGATATTGCTACACTATAAAAATCAGCTCTCCCAGAGGAGGAGGTCAGGCTCTCATTATTATTCAACCCCTGGGTGTAAGTATTCTCGATGGGATACACTTGACAGATCGTATTCTCCTCAGGTTTTGAGGTCGGAAAAGACAAAACCATCCCTGCCTCCTCCAACTTATTTTGACCGATGGTCCTTCGGGGTTCACCACAATCCTTTTCAGGTTTTTTCTCCTCAATTTTCAGATACAGTGTTACCTCTTGATAAGAAAATTTCATGACGCTAAACGAGATGCGAAGATTTTTCCGACTCTTATTGCAACAAAAATTTTCCTGATACAAAACGAGGTACAGTACGATTTTCGCCTGAGATTAATTTTAAAATTTGCACGCCGCCAAACTGTAAGCTCGCCACCATTCTCCCATGGTCCCATTGGTTATCTCTCTACTCTCCTACTAGTTACTGCCATATGATCAGCACCCATCCCATCATGCATCCACACATTAGCATTCCTCAACCATTTCGTTTCAGTAGCGCTATCATTCCCATTGAATTCATGTTGGTGATTTCGCTTTCGGGCTTTTAGTTACTGTACTGTACTGTATCGTGTAGCATTGAAGAAACATTTATGTAGGTAAGGGACCTTTCTCATGTCATTTAAGTCTTAAAATAAGTTTGCACCATACAGTATTACAATTGATATAATTGTTACTCCGGTCATGTAATCCTTTACTTGGGACTGACCTCTAAGCCTTGGCTATCTTACAAGTCGGTCTGAAGATGTAATTTTCTTTATCTGGGTTAAGGGTTAAACAGACAAATGCCTGTTACAGGGGACTTTCTCTCACCTAAGGAAGACTCCCCATAAAAATGGTGAGAGTTTCTATTTGCATAGGAACAAAGCATAAATCTTCAAGATTTTTCCTGCCTATACAAACCCAAATCTATAATTTGATATCCCGCCTTATCCCTCCTGCAAGTCTTATTTCTCTTCCTCTTGTTATTTTAAATTTTTATAGTTTTCTATGTGAAGGATCTAATTTAATGGTGTTACTGTTCTTGAGATATTTCATTTTGTTGGTTTACTGTATTCTTCTCTTGTAGATTGTTTATTTCCTGGTTTCCTTTCCTCACCGGTCCATTTTCCCCCGTTGGAGACCTAGGGCTTATAGCATCCTGCTTTTCCACCCAAGGTTATAGCCTAGCTTGTAATTATAAAAGTAGTAATAAGTGAAGCTATGTTGTTCACTCAGTCGCTCCTCTCCAGCTTTGATGGGATAGTTGGTAACCAGAATCCTTCAACATTTTAATTCAGGTCGTAACTAAATAAATCGGGTGTAAAACCATATAGATGATTCAGGTTTGTTTAGTTAACATTACAAGTTAATTATTTGCAATTTACTTATGGCTGAAAGTTATAAGACTACTAATTTGTTTTCATTTTTTCAGATTGAATGGTGAAAGAGGGAGAAAGATAGAGAATGCAGCGAGTGTGTTTGTTTAAGAGGCTGAAATAAAGTCAGTCTCTATTTATATTATATATATATATATATATATATATATATATATATATATATATATATATATATATATATATATATATATATATATTAATATTGTTATCAAATAGCTATTTTCCCTGTTGGAACAATTGGGCTTATAGTATCCTGATTTTCCAACTAGGTTTGTAGCTCAGTTAGTAATAATAATAATAATAATAATAATAATAATGATGATAATAATAATATATAAATGTATATGTTGTATACATATGTGTGTATGATGATAATGAAAATGATGATGATGATAATAAAAATAAAAATAATAATAATAATAATAATGATAATAATATCATCATCCATATATATGTATATATCTATTTATCTCTATATACTGTTTATATAATATATATATATATATATATATATATATATATATATATATATATATATATATATATATATATATATATATATATATATATATATATATAAATATATATATATATATATATATATATATATATATATATATATAATATATATATATATATATATATATATATATATATGATAATAATAATAATAGTAATAATAATAATACCATCCATATATGTTTTTATATATATGGATTTAGTTTAACTAAATGTATAAGAATGCTCATTTATTTACTTTTTCCAGATTTGTCATCACATGAAGTTTAGAAGCCCTTAAAAAAAGAAAAAAAAGGAAGATCCCACAAGCTTCAATAATCACAGGTACGTCAGTAATTTATAATTTACTCCCTCAGGTTTTTTAAACAACAAAACCAGCTCTTCTTTTCATTCTACTATTAACACCAGGTCAAATGGACCTCCACTTGCATTTTCTTTTATGTTCTCAGTCAATTCATCATTAGAAGAATTTCGCTTTCTTGCTTGAAATATACAAATACAGTAAATAACTCTCGCTGTACATGCATATCCATTTTTCCACGTTAATCATTTGTTCTCTGACAGAATTTCAAAACATCCCACTCACGCTCTGAATTCCATATGCTCTTTCTATATGGCCTAGCCTATTATACTTGTCACTTTTCATAGGTCTTGCTTTTGTGTACTCATTGACACGATCCTCCCCTTTCACTCCCAAACCAAAACGGGCAACCTACATCCATTCTTCAAGTGACCCATTCTATTATATCAGTATGACTTTCATTCTATCCTGTATCCCTCTTAAGACTTGCACTCCTCTCTCTCTCTTCATTCTAGAATTCCCTTTATATACTCATATATTATCTCATTCTCACTTTCTCATTCCCATAGCATTTGAGAAACTATGCTATAACGTCTCTTATCTAGGACTCTTCTCTCATACTTCCTTTTTAACTTACACACCACTTCCATTCCTTATATCTGCCCTATATTCAAACTCACAATTTTCCAGTATTTCAAATACATCATCCCATTTCAGTCTTGCACTTATCTATTGCATTTTCCATTTAGTTTTATATATTCATGAGCTCACACACTCTTGTACAATGGCAAAGAACCTCACCAATACTGTACATTCATTTATATGTTTATCCCCAAATTTACTTCGTGCTAAAGTCGCCAGCATCTGCTCATATGCCTTTACTGCCCTGTTTTCCCCCATCCTCGTCTCTTCAAACTCATTCTTGTTTCTATACCTTACACCAGCTTTAAGTCTTCTCATCTGATCAATGTACCTTTCTCAAACAGATTCATATCTTATCATCCACACTCACGATTTTCCTATATAAACTATTCAAATTTACTTTCAAAATAATGCAAAAATCTTTATGCTCAAAGCCTTTTTTTTCCCCATGCAGCTCTTTAAATCATACACTTAAAAACTCAACCTTATCTCTCACTCCATTCAAACTATATTTTTCTATCCTTGGTACTTCTCTCATCAGGACACACTTATAAATTTACATATACTCTTCTTCACTCTGTCTCACTCAATCTATCTGCTTTTTCCTCCTCATTCATTTGTTCACTATCACGCGAAGGGGAATATAGAGACTACTTAATTTTACTCAGTATTTTCATTATCACGTTGCTCATTGGAAAATTTTGAAAGCTTCCCAAATACCTGCACTCCTACCACTCGATCTAGGTTGGCCAGCCACCAGTTGAGATGCTACCGCCAGAGTTATTGTGTCCTTTGACTGGCCAGACAGTAGTACAGTGGATCCTTCTCTCTGGTCATGGCTCATTTTCCCCTTGCCTACACATACAATAAATAGTCTGGCCTATTCTTCACGTACTCGCCTCTGTCCTCATACTCCTGGCAACATTGAGATTACCTAACAATTCTTCTTTGCTCAAGGGTTTAACTACTGCAATGTAATTGTTCAGTGGCTACATTCTTCTTTATGAGGGTAGAAGAGAGAGACTATCGATGGCAAGCAGCTCTTCTAGGAGAAGGACACTCCAAAATTAAACTATTGTTCTTTAGTAGGTAGTAGGTTGGCCAGGGCACGAGCCACCTGTTAAGATACTACCGCTAGAGAGTTATGGGGTCTTTTGACTGGCCAGACAGTACAACATTGGATCCTTCTCTCTGGTTACGGTTCATTTTCCCTTTGCCTACACACACACTGAATAGTCTGGCCTATTCTTTACATACTCGTCTCTGCCCTCATACACCTGACAACACTGAGATTACCAAACAATTCTTCTTTGCTCAAGGGGTCAACTACTGCAATGTAATTGTTCAGTGGCTACATTCCTCTTGATAAGGGTAGAAGAGACTCTTTAGCGATGGTAAGCAGCTCTTCTAGGAGAAGGACACTCCAAAATCAAACCATTGTTCTCTAGTCTTGGTTATTACCATAGCCTCTGTACATGGTCTTTCACTGTCTTGTGTTAGAGTTCCCTTGCTTGAGGGTACACTTGGGCACACTGGTCTACCTTATTTCTCTTCCTTTTGTTTTTGTAAAGCTTTTCTAGTTTTTATGTGAAAGATTTATTCTAATGTTGTTACCATTCTTAAATTATTTTATTTCAATTGTTAATTACTTTTCTTGTAGTTTATTTCCTTTCCTCACTGGGCTATTCTCTCTGTTTGAGCCCTTGGGCTTATTGCATCTTTCTTTTCAACTTGGGTTGTAGCTTAGCAAGTAATAATAATGATGATAATCAGCACGGGATCACAATCTCTGAAGTGCCACATAGACCACTCCTATCAGACCAACTCGGCATTCCTTCAAAAGAAGACAGAATTGTGGGAACCGGCAAATGGGAGGAAAACTGGTACATTCCTTACTGCAAAATTTGCCTCACTTTTTGCCATCCTTCAATTCTGTCTGACATTGACGCCCACATTCATATAGCCTTACGCAACACTTGATTCATGCTGTGGTATGGGACCTAAAACTTCTAGTTCGTGGTCTTTCAAACACACTTACATTGCCAAAATCCATGCTCTCATAATATGGCCTTTCATTAACTTCCTTTTGATCCTCCATTCTAAGCTCAACTTGGCATTCATAAACCTTACATTCCAAATCCAACGAGTCATTTATTCCCCCTCAAAATATACAACCTTTTCTCTATTTCCTTGATTATTTCACTTGCCCTTTGTATACTCGCTTGCTTTTTCTCTCGCCCTCAATCAACATTCCAATAGCAGTCCTCTTCTCTCTCAATTGAAACATACAAATGCTTGTATTTCTACTCTTTCACTCATTATCACTCATACATTCGTCCACATTAACCGTAATCTCATTCTTTCACCTTGACCATATTCTCATTCTTCTACATTAACCATATTCTCTCCATCTGCCATCTATTTTCTTACATTGTGCTGCAATGATCTAGATTTTCTTTCTTCCTTTCAACCAAAAATAGCTTTCTATTTTCCCAAATATTCACCAAATTCATTTCTCGCATTCATTTTCAAATATTCATTCACAGAGTGCATACTTGAATAGTCGGGCAATTCTCTCCACTTACGAAACTGATTATAATATGCTTTTATTTCAGTTATGCTTCCATCCTTAAGCTCACATTCTAACATATTGTTCATTTGATCAAACTTTCTTTACTACATATGGGTCTTCAAACTTTTCTCTCTTCCTACTAAGTTTCAAACCTTTTTTTCTTTTTTACATGACTATAAATATCTTAATTTTCCTCTACACTTTTTATTTTTTTTCCAGGCAATCTCAATTTGGTCTTATGTACTATCCTAATTTATCACATACTTGCAGGGGGACATTTATGCAGAGTTACATTGTAAACCAACAAAGCTCTTAGCATTACACAAATCGCATTCATTTCCTCTTTCAGTCTCATGCAACACCTCGCCCAATGTTCTCGCACATGTTGAACCAATCGATTCACACATGGTATACAAGTTGTGTAAACATGTTTTATTACTACTGTTACTATATATATTATAAGTACAGTGGACCCTCTACACACGAACGTATCTACATCCAAATTTTCCAACATCCGAAGTAAAATTCGAGCAAATTTTTGACTCTACACACGAATTTTATTTCGACACACGAAGTAAACATCACGCCATTGAGCGTCGAGTGCTCAGTTCTCTATTCTTGTGCGTATCGTGTGGTTGTCCTCTGTTTGGTCTGTTATTAACAGTGTTTATTTTCTTCCTTTTTTCACATTTCCTTTTTGATTTTACCTAATATCATGGTGCCTAAGAAGCTAAGTTTCAGTACAGGAAGAAGGCAATTCTTTCATTAGAATTGAAGCAAGAAATTATAGAAAAACATGAGAGCAGTGTGCATGTGAGTGATACTGTATGGCTAAACAATATGGCCGGAATAGGCCTATGATCTCGAGGATCATCATGCTGAAGGCAGCCATTAAAGTAAATAACCATCGAAGGGGATCACCACTATTACAAGACATCTTAGCAATACCCTGGAAGAGATAGAACGCCTTTTGTTGATAGGGATAAAGGACAAAGAGATTGTTGGCAACGATCATTTGTGAGAAGGGCCAGCGTGACGAACAGAGAGAAAGAAAAAAGTAAAGCAAAGAAAACCATGATAGCATTAACAAGCTCTTTTAAATAAGACTTCTCTCTTTTTCTGTTTCTCTCTAAACATAGCATTAACATGTTCTTTAAATAAAATATCTCTCTCTCTCTCTCTCTCTCTCTCTCTCTCTCTCTCTCTCTCTCTCTCTCTCTCTCTCTCTCTCTCTCTCTCGTTCTTCTTCGCTGTTATAGTGTTAGATATGTCTATTATTTTTTTTCCGAGAGAGAGAGAGAGAGAGAGAGAGAGAGAGAGAGAGAGAGAGAGAGAGAGAGAGAGAGAGAGAGAGAGAGAGATTAAACAAAAATGTGTTTAGAGTTCATATGATTTTTAACAGTGTCAACGAGTTGAAAAACAATTAAATGTAACTAAGAAAGTAATAACAGCTAATCTTAATTTCTTTATTACCTAAAACAAATATTGATACAAACACATTCGTGTGTGTATGCACAAACACACACACAGATGCAAAAACTGCTACGCAGTAAGAGAGACGGTGGGGGAGGAGGTAGAGATGGTGACTGCGATAACATACCGTAACTCGTCACTGAAAGTGATGAAAATAAAAAACTCTAAAGAAAAAAATGTAAAAAATATGAAATATAAAAATAAAAAAATAAATAAATAAGCTAAGTTAGATTAAATTTCCGTAGTGTAAGTTATGGTATGTTATCGCAGTCACCATCTCTACCTCCTCGCCGATCGTGTCTCCTCGTGCGTGTGTGTGTGTTTGCGCATACGCACACGAGTGTGTTTGTATCATTATTTGTTTTAGTTAATAAAGGAATTCAGATTCGCTGATATTGTTTTTTTAGTTACATTTAACTGTCTTTCAACTCGTTAACGCTGTTAAAAATCATATGTACACAACACAGTTTTGTTTAATCTCTCTCTCTCTCTCTCAGAAAAAATTAATAGACGTCTCTAACACTAACAGTGAAGAAGAACAAGAGAGAGAGAGAGAGAGAGAGAGAGAGAGAGAGAGAGTATTTAATTAAAGAACATGTTAACACCATGTCTACCTTCTCGCCGATCGTCCGTCTCTTCCTGGCGTAGCATTTCCTACACCTGGGTTTGCCTGTCTCAAAGGAAAAGTGGCAATAAAACACATTTTTTATTTATTATTTCTTTATAATTATCTTTTTTACATGCTTCTTTCATATTATGCAGTTATGTTATTGTTATGTTTAATTAAGTGTAGCCATTTATTAAGGATTTATTATGGGTTTTTAGGCTGAGGAACGAATTAAATGAATTACCATGTATTCTTATGGGAAAATTCGTTTCTACATCCGAACATTTTCTACATCCGAAGTTGGTTGTGGAACGAATTAAATTCGTATGTAGAGGTACCACTGTACTCTTTCAATAGACTCGCTACGAGTGCCACTTAATATTTTCATCTGCTTGTACACACATGGGTAAGAAAAATTCTGACTCGCTACTCTCATAATATCACTTATTTCATTCCTCAAAAATACTGACTAACCACTAAAAATTTTCACTTCTTTTATTTGTCACATATGTTGCATATGCAGACTTACTCATAGGGTCTATGATTATCACCATACCAATGTATTCCTTTGAAGGCAAAATTACCGTATTTGGCGGCCTATAAGACGCACCCTTATTTCAGCAGGTCAGATTCAGGATAACGGTTTTTAGTGTATCTAACCCTTTTACCCCCAGGCTATTTGGAAATTTCCAACCCTTAACCCCCAAGGGGTTATTTTTTTCCCAGCACATTTTGCAGTATATTTTTTTAAATTGCTCTAACAGCCTTAATTTTTGTCATAGAGAGGTCAGGTTGGTCTCATTCTCTTGGAAAATGCCTGAATTTTCTAAATAAATTATCAAAAATATGAAAAAAAATTGTATAGCATTTTTTTGCAAGGACGTACCGGTACGTCCATGGGGGTAAAGGGATGGCTTTTGTGAAACGTACCAGTACGTCCTTTGGGGGTAAAAGGGTTAAGCATGTATTATTGAAAATAGTCTTGCTGAATATTGCACAAGCAGAAACATATTGTATATTTCCTTGCATAAGATGACCATTGGTGCATAGGCATTTTTTTTCCATTTGAGGTGTGGGCTTATAGGATCCTGCTTTTCCAACTAGGGTCAGGGTCATGGTCATAGCTTAGCTTAGCTAGTAATAGCAATAATGATAATACTATTGGACTATCACTGAACTTGACCACACCCACTCTTTTTAACTTCGCACTGCTCCTTAATCTTGCAATAGGCAGTAGAAAGTGGTGTTGTGTGTAATATATTTTGTATCCTCAATCCAAACTCTTAAACTCAGGCCCCAGTGACTTTCCAAAACCCCCAACTCCATTACTCGGAGCTCCTCTCCTTTCCCACATCATATTGTACACCTGTTTCTGGCATTCATTCCAATCATCATTCAATCTCCTATTCTCAATCAACCCTTAATATTCCCATTCTCATTGCTGAAGTTCACAAGTTATTACATAACCCAAAACATACCTTTCGTCATCAGCATTTACAACTGTACCCTTCACTCTAAGCTTATTTCCTACGCATATTGTTTTCTATATTTCCTTTTGTACTCTTGAGACTATTGTAAACACACTCTTGAGTTTTCCATATTGTTACGCCATCATACATATGCAACTCTCCCTACTTAATAATCGGCCATAGACCTGTCCAATATAAGTATATCCAGAGTATTCTCTTTTATACCCAGAGTCGAATGTGGCATAACCAAATCACTTATCATAATTACGATCATAACCTTTTTTCCTAATGACCCAATTATAATGAATACCAATCAAACACTTCAATGTAAAACAGGATCACTTTAGTTCACACTATCTAACGATACACAATAGGTTTCTTCATTCTATAATTTACACATACCACAACTGACTCAGAGCTACCAAAGGGATATACTGTACATGCCTTTCAAATCCCTGTTGATGGTATAACCAACCCTAATGCTCTCTCTAGAATTTTATTGCATCTGCGTAATTTTATATTCTTCATAACACCTTTCAACTCTATATTACATTTTTACACTTAACACTCCCATCACTCTTAACATAAAACACTGACTCCTTATATTCTACCCAACAATACTTTAATCATCTCTTCTACTGGATGGACTACTGTATCATACTATTCTTCAGAAAGCTAAACCCTAATAACATCGTAATTCTTATTTTCCCCCTCAATCACATGAAATTTCTGCTTTTCCATCCACATAGCATTAATCATAACAGATTCTTCACGTCTCGTACCAAAAGGCATACTCAACTCTCCAATTCATCTTACAAATCCTTTGCATATCATCTGCCCACTTACTTCAGGCAACATTTAAAAAAATCTAGAGAATAATCCCACCTCATTCGGTATCAATTAAAGCACACATTGGCGCTTGTCTAAATCATTATACTCCAAACAATTTGTCACCTGTATCACATTTCATATCACTACACGAAAACCCTCTTATTACATTCAAAACTTTGATTAATTTTAGACTAGAGGGGTCACCTCTTTGTACCCTCCTCATGTTCAGTTTTCCCTGCACACCATTTCTGTTTACTCTCGCTGTTCCCTGATCTTTTGTCCAATTCTTCTGCATACACTTTGCTATATGACGAGCCTTTCTATAGTTTGTACACTCCTCGGGAGCTTGCATATCTTAGCAAAACGACCTTGCAAACCACAATTTGCACACATCCCACCCACTTTAACATTCACGCACTTTTTTACATTATGGGATAACCTATTACACTTGTAACATTTAATCTATCTTGCTTTTATTCACTCATTTACAAGATTCCTTTTCATTCCACATAAAAAGAGACACCTATTGACCACCTACATTAACTCTTCTGTAATCCTTTTTATTACATCCTAAACACTTTGTCTAACTTTCCTTCTTTCTCACAGTATATACATCTTCAGATTTGCACTCCTGCCACTCTTCATTCGAGCATTCCTGGTGTATACTCGTCTATTGTCTCATTCTCACATTTTTGTTCACATCGTGTTCATCTAGGAACTTTGCCATGACATTCACCGTGTTACCTACCACGGTGAGTAATCTGGGATAATAGTTTATCCTACTTTCTTGACCACTACTTTCATTCCTTCCATGCACATCCTTTTCATACTTGTGATTTTTCACGACTTCCAACACGTCATCTCATTATAACGTCTCATTTGCCTATCTCATTTTCTCCTTCTTTTTCAAAAATATAAAAATGTTCACACACACTGGCAGGTCATTGGCAAGGAATATTTCCACCAATATCATAATTCATTTATATTCTAATTCCCAAACTTCTTCCTTGCCAAAATCTCTAGTCAATGCTCGTGCATCTGTACAGTCTCATTTTGTTTCTTGAAACTCTTTCTTCCTTCTGTGCCTCCCACCAACTTTCCTTTTTTTTTTTTTTACCTGATTAATCAACCTTTATTTTACAGGTTAATTCTCTGATCACCCGCACTTATAATCGTCCTGCAATATAAAAACTATTCAACTCCCTTTCAAAAAAAAACACCAGGTACTCATACCCGAAACTTTATTTTGACACGTCTCCATTCAAACTACATTTTGCTATGTAGCACACTCGTAAATTCCCTTATACTTGTCTTCACTGACTCGTTGTTATAGTAGTCGTTTTTATTAATTTTCTATGTCTTCGATTCCACACATTTACTTCATAGTTTCAGCCATTCTTTCCTCAATTTTCTCCTCAGCTATTTTCAATTGATCTTTCACACTAATTTTTATCCCTTTCACCAGCATCATCAGTTCTTCATTTTACTTCCTCAATCTTTCATTCTTGCATTCTTTCCTCTTCGATTCAGCTCTCAAAGATTTCACCTATTCTTCCTTGTTTATTCCTTTCACAATATCTTTCCTCCCACTATCTTTTCTGGACCAAATAACACGAAATTCTGATAATATATTACCCCCAAAGACTGATGTGTTAATGAGCAAGGCCCCATATTGGGTGCCAAAATGTGTTGGCTTTGGCGTACTCTGGACTAGAATCAAACACAATTCTTATATTTCACTTTACTATCTACTCTCACACATAATCCCATACATTCACTCTCAGTAAACTTGCAGTTTTGCCTCCAGTAATACTTAAGATGCTATCAGTAACTATAGATCGTCTTTTACAACTATATTTTATACAATGAAAAAAAACACCTTAATATGTAATTAAATGAAAGACGTTCGTTATTATAAACAAATACTGACAACTTAAATCGTAGGAATTTTCATTACACTGAAATTATTACTTCTTGTATATACAAACCATATCACACTTTTCAAGGCACTAGTTAACTTCCGTGCAAGTATTTCATTCACCAGCTTTTGAACCTTCTTTCAATATGTAGCTTTAAGTCCAGCAGAATTGATAAACTGTTTTCTTATGCCAGCTTTTACAAAGGGCCAGTATAATGTCAGCACATCTTAGGCCAATCTTCTTATACCCTCTGATGGCATAAACACAAAAACTTTAGTGTCCTCACATACCAGTGTACACCTAAATAGGTCCCCAAAAAGAATCGGCCTTGGTGTCTCCATAAACAGTGAAATGCTACATAGACCAACATCATAGGATTGCCTTAATATTACTTTTAAAGAAGAATGGTAAACGGGAGTTAAATTCATAATAAAATTAGAGTAAATCAAATCAAACTACTACATCCTATGCCCCACATAACTCTATGCTTAAATCATTTAATTTTTCTTAGAATTGCTCCTTTGATCGTTGAATTCAGTATGCTGTATCTTCTTTTACTATTATTTTTCCGGGAATGATGACCTCGTCTCCTTCCGTCTTATAGCAATGTAATTGTACATATCCTTGTCCATGTTATCCTTTATTACCTTTGTAAATTTTACTGTAAATATGTTTTCCTTTCTTCCACTTTTATTTCTTACTTTTTCATGTACTGTATCTCTATCACACTTCCTGCCCAAATTCTTTATAAGGTTTCCTTATTTGATCATCTACAATATTTCCTTTTTTAGATAACGATGTTGTGATATAGCATCATCTTTCTTTACATCCAATCCTCTTTTCCACAAACCATATACTTTTTTTCAGCTATCAGTCCCCAATAGGGTGGTATTGAGCGTTGTTCTAGCATTCGGTTTATTATATTGTACCGTATACTTTCCAGTTCCTTCATTTTTCTCTATTTTTCCCATATAGTATTACATTGTACAATATAGTTGGGATTACTACCTTTTCTTATGTTTTAATTTATATTTTTTTTCACGTCCCATGCAATTCACTTTTTATTTCTTATTTTGAATGTTCATTTGTGATCCATTTTATTGTACCATTCCCCCCCAATATTTATATTATTTTACTCCTCCGATCTCTGCTTTTTAACCTTCGCATTTACTTGTTTATCATCCTCCTTTCCTTCTAACTATTAATACTCCTGTCTTTTCTGGTTTGGTGCTGAGTGTGAGCGTTTTCAAGATTTCCATGCTATGTCGGTCTAACTTTCAGTCTAACTTTCTGCTGCTGGGGAACACTATGCCATAGCCTCTGTACCTTAGTCTTCCATTGTCTTGGATTAGAGTTCTCTTGCTTTGGGGGTACATGCAGGTGCACTTTTCTATCTTATTTCTCTTCCTCTTGTCTTTTTTAGTTTTTATAGTTCATATATGAAAGATCTATAATGTTCTGTTCTGTTAAAATATTTTATATTGTTCATTACTTCTCTTGTAGTTTGTTTATTTCCTTATTTTCTTTCCTCATTGGGCTATTTTCCCTGTTGGAGCCATTAGGCTTATAACATCATGCTTTTTCAACTAGAGTTGTAGCTTAGCAAGTAACAACAAAAACAACAACAATAATATTAATTAATAATAATAGTGTGTGTATACATTTTAACACCCTTTTTAAAGGTTAACATTTTCTGACTTGTGTTGTTTACCTTATCTGTAACTATTGAACATAATTTTGAACAAAATATTGTTCAGTATAGTACCTTGGTATACAAGTCAATTGATTCCAGGAGCAAGCTTGTAACCTAAAAGGCTAGTATTCTAAAACAATATTTCCCATAAGAAAAAAGGAAATTCTTTATATGCATTGTAGAAGTCCAAAAATAAACAAATTTAGTCACCAAATTATAATCCTAACATGAGTTAGAAATTTTTTGCTCACAGACAGATACAATACTCGTAAACAATTTAAAATTTTATGCTCATATGCGGAGTTACTCGTAAACCGATGTACTACTGTACATTTCTTTACCTATTCCCTCAACCTTATTTCCTCTGGTTTGCCCATATGAGTGTCCACCACTACTCTTCCTGTCACTTGTTCATTTCATATGTCATTCAGGCTTCTTTCCACCCTACCTTTTTTCCTAGCTCTACTACTGTACAATCAACAAGGCAAATTTTATCAAAGCACTTGAGAGCATCTCCAAATCATACATAAGTTGAGGCCCCAAGTATTCATCAGAATCTATGAATTAGTATTATTGCGGTGAGGGGTTGATATTTAAGAATAAACTGGAAGTATGAATATAGAAGCACTTTATTCACGCAGGTACATGATGTATTGACTGGTGAATCTAAAATAGAAATTAATTTACATTACAATACAATAAGTATACATAGATTTTAGGCAATCATATGAAAAAAAAAAAACCTCGACAATATAAAAAACAAGAAGAAAACTCAAACATATGCGACTTCTGAGGATAAACCACACCACAAAGCACAGTATTACAACTTGGGTATTTAATCTTCTAATCATTATAGCACAACAAATGCAACACAAGCACATGATCTAACCATGTGCAACAAGTATAAGAAGATGATCTGCTGGCAATTTCCCTTCCATTCTACTGTACTGCTATTTACTTGTCTTTGATTTGACTCAATCTTGGTATTTCAAATATTTTCTAATTTGGTTCATGAACAATCCTCTCCTATTATTCTTAATTAACTCTCTTTTCCTTTATCGATAACATTCCCATTCTGGTCCATTCTTCAGGGACGAGTACTTTGTCCTCTATTTCATTTATTAATATCTTAGGACTTCCTTCATGTCTGTTCCCAGAATCTTGTGCATTCTATTACTCACAGTATTCTTCTTTTTAAGCTTCAAAATATGCTCTAGTACATTCTCCTCTTCACTTTCTCTCCCCCTCTGATTGCTCTGTATATCCAATCTATCATTAATGTATTTATTTCCTCAGCAGCTTTTCCATTTTGCAGTACGTGTCTTTCTTCCAGATATAGGTCTCTGTAAAATTTCTCAAATTCTACCTGTATGCATTGTACATTTGCAGTTAATTCCCCTTCTTCATTCATGACTGCATAAAGTCCTGCAAGGAGATAAGTCCTAAAAGGCTACTCCATTTACTCCTCCTGTTTATTACACTCTTATCTCTGTTCTTTTGCCTTTCCATATATGATATATTCATCTATTAACTGGAGCTTTAGTTGCCACCTCTTTTCTGTTTTTATTTCCGTAAGGCTAATCTCGTTGGTGTTCCTGTTCTGTTTCATCAACTTTTTCCCTCTGGTTTTCTTTCCCCATCTTGATTTGATTTTGCTGAAACACTTTTGCCACTTAGTATACATGTCCTTCGGGCTACCTTTTTTTACTATTTCTATTTCTCTTACTCTTTACTATTTCCTCTTATGTTTTTTTATGTCTGAACATCTTTTCCATTGTTAATTCTAACTGCATATTTTATTCCCATTTACATTGAGCAGTATAATGGAGTATACTATTTGCCATAATCAATTAGGGTTATTCTATCTTCATCTTTATTTATTATCACTGCATTCTTTCCATTCTCTATACTTGTCCATGTACCTTCACATTTACCATGCAATTTCATAATACATGTACTTACTGAATGGGGATACCTTAACAAATTGAAAGGGTTTGTGTATCGCCTTGATCAGCAAAGCTGTACTATTCAGGGCCAACCTTAATAGACAGGTTTGTGGTGAGGGATCAAACGAAAATATCCTACCATCACCAATCCACAGTGGCCAACGTGGTCATTAAAACTTTCCAAACCCCAGACATGAATGGACATACCTGACGCCTTTGTCTGCAGTGGGCTACTGTGGCATTTGTTGTTGTTGCGCTTTAAAAAGAGCCATGTCATTGCTAATTTTCCACAGCAGCTTCCCATACTCAATTTCTCCTTGTTACCGTATATGATAGTACCTATCTTGCAATGGAAATCCTCTACTACTATGACTTTTACAATTTATCCCTTGGCTTTGTTTGCTTCCTCCATTACAGATAGATGCATTTCCTCTGGCTTCTTTACCTTACACTTACTTTCTTGTGGGGAGCAAATAACTTTAATTCTTACCTTTATCTTTCCATTATCTGTCTTAATCGATTTAACATCAAGTTTAATCAAGTGTAGTTCTTTCCGTCTTTATCTCTACTGAAACCTTACCTACCTCCTCGCATGCCCTTATTGATGATAATCCTTCCTCTCAGTTCTTGGTATTACTGAAGACTATTGTTACCTCAACTTTCTCTTCCTGCCCTATATTGGTTTCCTTTGCACAACTGATAGAAGGTTTCATAGTATTCAAAATTATCTCAAATGATTCGATTCTTCACTTCAGACCAATAATGTTTACATAATATATACTTCTTATAAATAGTTCTATTCAAATTGTTTCTCCTAACTCCTTTCTTCTTCTATTCTCCTTACTTTTCTCTTCATTCTCCACTCCCTTTGCTCATACATCCCCTTGTACCTTACTTCCTTCCCCTTCTAATGACCCCCTTCCATCATCATTCCAGTGAGATGTGCCTTGTTCTCTGTCCCGTTCCACTCTGATCAGTTCATTCTTCCTTTCATTCTTCCTTGCTGGTATCCAGGATGTTGGGGCCTCTGTACCAATTTTAGGGTGTTCATTACTATCTCTAATCCTCTCTCAGAAAAAACTTTGTTTCAACACTTCCTCCACTTAACCTTTCTCTTTTATTTCTCATTTTCTTTGTCCATGCTACTCTTGTTCTTACCCTCTCTGTCCTCCTTCCTTGTCTATAGCATATATACCAACAATCCTTTATTCCTTTCAAAGAGGCATCCTTGACTTTGTTTGGTAATACCAGCATACAGTACTTCATTCTCCTCAATAATTCTACTCCCATATTCCCTCTCATGATATCTTCTGTGAGGCATGGTCTCTATTCTCATCATTCTTTTTTGACCACTCATGCACCTTCCCATTCATTACTGCTAGCAATATTCTTATTGACTGCTATTGCTTTTTTCATGGGTGATTCTGCCATTTCTTCTCCTCAGGTAGCGGTGTTGTGTATTTTTTTTTTACTATTTGATTTATTCTTTATTTTCATATCACAGCCTCCATTTCTTATGGTTCCTCCTGGGAACTCCATTGGTCCTCCCTTCCCTTATTATTCCCCCATACTTGTTTGGTTATCATCTTCTCATACCCTTGTCTTTCTCTGCCATTTTCGCATTCATCATTCTTGCTCAAGGTTAACATCACACTCATCGCTATCCATATTTTCCTATGCTACTTTTTCTTCCATATTTTGTATTTCTCTAGATATGTTTTTCTCTTTCACTAGATTTATTGTTCTCTTTCACCTGCCTCTCTAAATGATGTTATTTTTCAATTTTGTTTTTTAGTATTGCTCTGTTTAGCTCTTTCAGGTCCCCCATGGGGCTGTCCAAGTGTTCTAGAAATTGTCTACTCATAACCTCAAGCCTTGTCTTATAGTTTATACACTTGACTTCACTCATGTCTTTTATTTTTATTTCTTGGTGGTTGATTTATGGATATTTATTTTAGTTTCTTGGCCTGCCATTGTATTTCTAGTGATTCTGTAATTTCCCTTACAACTGTACCATCCCTCTTCCAGCTCTTATTTTCTGTAACATATCCTTATTTAGTTCTGCATACTCCCCCATTAATTTTCTGCTCGCAATTTCTGGTACTTTGTACTTCTTGTTTATACATCTTTTTACTGATTTGAGGCAGACCAAACCAAATGAAAACGGGCCTAATATTTTTGGTGTTATCTTGATCCTGGTCCAGTTTTTCCCTAACCTGTTTTAGAGTAGACATGTCCATTGATCACATTTGGGAAACTGCACGCAATCTATCTCATCAAATTTTCACTACACTAACATGTATATTATCGTCCAATACATTAAGTTTGGGGCCTAAGGGGAATTTGTCACTTTTCATACTGCATTCTCTTTATTTCCCCCTGTCATTCTTTTTTATCCTTACTGTCTTTGTAACTGGTACAAGCTTTATTAATGCAACAGGCTCCCTTTTCCATTGTCTTTTGCTTTTTCCTGTCAATCTTGTGTGTTCCTGTATTAGTGATTTTCATGTCACCATCTGGTGCCAATGTGTGTGCCTTTATACTGCCTTTCTTTGTACTGTGTTTTTTCTTTCACTTGTAGTTCCTTACCTTCACTTCTCCTACTTGACTTCTAATATAGGTTAGGCTTACCTTAAGGTAGTTATACTATACTGTATTATCAATTAAAACACGTAACTCCGTACCTACCTTCAGTGTCCCAAGTTCTTCCACTTCCTTTTGTGTAGCCTTCCACTTTTCTTGATTAGTATCTATTATATAGTGCACTTTCACCAACTAACCTATATTAGGCTAATAGTTTTTCTCTTTGCCATTAAAGTTCAATAGCTAAGCCCCTTCCACTTAAACTAGCTCTATCATTCCTTTGCAAAACCTACAAATTATGCTGCATCTTATTATCTTAAGCTTTTACCCATTTCTCGAAAGGGTTACTGTTTTCTATTGATATTTTTTACATGTGGTATCTGAATTGAAATCTTGCCTTATAATAGAGGTTTGGCTGAAACCTTTTTCAAGAAAATTGTGGAACTTCAAATTACCATTGAAAAGGAATTACATTGAAATCATTCCAGGGCAAAAATAGAGTAAAACATAACACGAGTTGAAAAGTTTACATTGAGAGTGTAGAGTTTGAAAATATCCGTTGAAAAGGGGTCAGAGTGGGTTAAGTTCTTGTAGAAAGGGTGTACCTCTCTGTATTTAGTTGCTCAATCTCAAGAGCCCTGTCCACCTTTTGTACTCTGTATCTCACTCTCATAATCCTTTCTGTGCATATTATTTGTCATTTTATCTTTCCATCTGAACTGGGGTTTTTCATTCTCCTCCTCCTTTCCCGCTCTAAGGTTATGGCCCTTTTACAGATCTGTCCCTCTCTTTTCAGAACACAACCAAACTACTAGTCTCTCTTGATTAGCCTTTTTTGATACCATACTAGTTTTATTGTTTTATCTAACAAAATCATTTGGGATTCTATCTCCATAGTTCTACACATCTATCTCAACATCACTATTTCTGCTACTTCCATTTTTTCTTTCTGAGGCCTACCTTATCCCCACATCTTGGCTCTGTAAACCATTGACTATTTCATTACACTTTCAGAATGCTTTCCTCTAAACATTTGCACTGATCCTTCTGTCTCAAAAGATTCTCAATGACCACTGCAATTGATACAATCACACACTATTCTGTGGTTAAATTCTGAGTCCATCTCTCCAACATTGGTTTGAGTTGATCCTAGGTATTTAAAGAATCTTAACTCCCTTGATATCATCCTATCCTAAGTCAACTTTACCGTTTCTTCCTTCCCATCCCATCCATGGATGCCTGTCTCCATATTCTCTACTTTCAACTCTAATCCTTTTCTAGTCAAGTGCACCAAAACAATGTCATCAGGCGACAGTGTACTCCAAGGGACCACCTCCTGGTGGTATGAGGCTTATAGCATCTTGCTTTTCCAACTAGGGTTGTAGCTTAGCAAGCAATTATAATAATAGTCGCTGGCCTTATTACTTATGTGTCTTCTCAAACACTACAAATATGAGGTATTTTCTCGCTATCATCCCAATATACTTTTTTCTCTAGTTAGCTTATTATTAAGATATCCTCTTTTTGCAATACGAGACCATAATCATATACAGTACTATCTTAGTAAATTAAATTATATGCCTAGGATAGTTTAGGTTAGGTAGTAGGTTGGCCAGGGCACCAGCCGCTCGTTGAGATACTACCGCTAGAGAGTTATGGGGTCCTTTGACTGGCCAGACAGTACTACATAGGACCCTTCTCTCTGGTTACAGTTCTTTCCCTTTGCCTACACACACACACACACACACACACACACACACACACACACCGAATAGTTTGGCCTATTCTTAACATATTCTCCTCTGCCCTCATACACCTGACAACACTGAGATTACCGAACAATTCTTCACCCAAGGGGTTAACTACTGCACTGTAATTGTTCAGTGGCTACTTTCCTCTTGGTAAGGGTAGAAGAGACTCTCTAGCTATGGTGAGCAGCTCTTCTAGGAGAAGAACACTCCAAAATTAAACCATTGTTCTCTAGTCTTGGGTAGTGCCATGGCCTCTGTACCATGGTCTTCCACTGTCTTGGGTAAGAGTTCTCTTGCTTGAGGGTACACTCGGGCACACTTCTATCTAGGAGCATTTCACTGGGCGACACAGGTTCATCACCCAGAAATAGATTTTTCCTTCGTCAAAATCCCTTATTTGTACAAGTACAGTACTGTACCTTATTCACTGTCATCTGTTTTCTCCACTCATTCTTAATATACAGATGTAATCAGAATCTTTTTCATTTCTTACTGCTGGCTTTGATCTTGATCTTAGACAGTTTTCTCTATTTTACTGTCACTTTCATCAAAATTCACCTTTCTTTTCTTACCGGCAGCTTTATTTTGAAGTAATTGACGATGGCTTGTTAAAATCACTCTCACTCTCATTAGATTTCCATTCTCTTCTAAAATTATTACCCCGACAAAAGCTTATCTCTCTTGTCATTAACTTCTGAAATACCAGGTCCCCACAAATTACCAGTATCTCAAAAAAACACCAGGCAACTATCCTCCTTAATTCAATATTTCAGCAGAAGACAGAATTATGGGAATGGGCAAATAAATAAAACATTAGATTGTACACTTAACTATAAATAAGAAAACACCATTAATCTTTCCATCGGTTATTATGAAATCAGGTTTTAGAAACTGCTGGTACAGCAGTGCAATCTTTTTCGTTATGCTGTCTGTACTTCTCATAATTGTGAAATAGTTTCTTTTTAAACTTGATTTTACCTTAAAATCTCAAAACTATTCATCCTACCAATACTCTTTTTTGATAGTGATGTTTATCACAGATTTTGATAACCTTTACTGAAGAATTTTACTTTTCCTCTCGTGGTATTCATCATTGAAGTTAATACTGAAAACACCATTTTATGCTCTCTCTTATTCTTTCAATTGTTTTCCCCGAATACTACAGATGTTTTCCCTCTTCCAAAACCTGGCCTCATCCTAGCATAACAGATTCACCCTTCTTCCTCTTTCTCATTTGCATATGTCTGTCATTGAATATATCATGCTCAGATTAGTGACACCATTTGTCACATTTGAAACTGACCTCCTATCCCCTGACATCTTATATACCGTAGGCTTTCCTTCTGCTGTTAATCATACTTAATATGCTTATAGCAATCTGAAGGATATCCCTTCCTGCATTTTCTTTTTTTATGTAGCCGTCTCTATCGCTATAATAGTAAACTTTTGGACAACCTTTGATAGACCCTAACATATATTTCAAATGTTTTTTATACACTTGCCACTATTTCCTCTCTGACCTAATAATGTTTATCTAGGTATTGTCCCACACTTTTCAAATTCTACAAGTATGTGGTGTATCATCTTTCTCTTGATGTGGTATTTTTCTTCTAATTACTTCAATATAAAGAATATCTATGGTTTTGAAACCTTTGGTAAATAATTCTAACTTATATTTAGTACTTCTCTGATATCTTCAGAGCCATGACCAAGCTATCTTATACATTTTAGGTTTAACAGTTCAATATATTTGTTTTCTTTATTATTATTTCTGTGCTGTACTTATTCTTATCCCTCTTCTGGTTTTGCTCATTTCTTTCTCATGATTTTATAGTTAATTTACAATTGAAATATCCTGGGGATTTATTTACCCTTTTCAGATAAAGTATCGTCTACTTCTGTCTAATACAGTTATCGTCATATGATTTTCAGAATTGGCCTCATTTGTTCTAGTGTCTATTCCTATTTAATTTATTTTCCAAACTAATCTTTGAGTCTTCACTGTTTGCGCTTTTATTTTACTTAGCATCTATTCTAAGTAGAGTACACATATTACTTTTCACAGCATTCATATAGCCCCTTTCCTAGTAACGTTTTCTTTTGCTTTCTTTCAAGTGGTCGTAAGGTTGTTTTTGCTTATGTTGAGTAGCATTTATCTCTCTCAATATCTCTCTTCCATTTTATTGAGTTTCCTTTTTATTTGATATTAATTATTACCTAATAGCAACCGCCAGGGCTACCCCTTTTGTTGTTTCAAAATACATTATCGTGGTAAACATTAAAAGACCCAGGATAGATACTTAACATTTTTCTCAAATTTCCCAGACGCCTCCCACTGAATTCACTCTAAGAAGGGTAAAGTAACAAGGCTTATATAACTATATATATATAACTTGACTCATCACATATATTTATAGCACTTGTTTTTAAGTATTTATTCACTGGAGAGATTACTTCTGTTCTCTTCACTTACACTAATGACAGTGACTTGGGTCTTCAATCTCATATTACTGAAATTGAATAACCCTTTCTATTACTTCTCTTAGATGTTTTTCTCTTATTCCTCATTATTTTACCCAAACAAATCTACATATATCAGATAATCTTATTGCTAGAAGGAATCTCAAGATTCATCAGAGCTATCCATGTAGGTATTACACAAGGCTTTACCAAAAATATTCATTTCATTCTGTCATCTTGTCATCATTTGTAATGTTTTCCTCAATGTTCTCATCGTATGCTCAGGAAACCATTTGCATTTGTCACATAACGACTGCACTGTCATTGAATGTTTATACATACGACTCACCTCTCTTATGGTACTTGATGTGAAACCTCTCCTATATGATCTACCGTATCACTGCATTCATAACCCCTTGCTTTTTCATATAGTAAAGATAGCAATTACTGCCCCTTCAAATCGTTCATTTACAGTATATGTTTCTTTCCGACGCTTTTCTTGTAGTTATATTATCCATTTAGATTTTACCCCTAAAACTCTTGCAAACCTTCCTTCCTTCCATACATTAACACAAATTCAGTTCCAGCATATGCCAGAGACTGTTGTACAATTTGACACATTTCAGTATCACCATTAATAGAAATCAATGGGAAACATCTTTTTCACCCCATTACAAAATATATTTCCTTTTTGAAACCTCCTAATAAATTCTTTGAAATCTGTGTAAATACCCTTTTATACATCATTTCAAGTTTATTATCTAAAGATATAGCTAGTGCCTTTCTTCCACAGGCTCCAAACTGGATAATTTGTTCTCACTTTCCTATATTTGTTACATTTAGGCCTACATAATTGATTACAGATACTCATTTCATATACTTATGTATATTTCATTATATTTCAACTACAACTTATATGTATATCCGCAGACATAAAAGCAAAGTTATACACTCCACCTTCCATATCGTTTATTTTTACGGTAAATTTTCCATGTAACATAAGACACAAATATTCGTAAGATTCCACTTGAATTGTTCTTATACCACACTAGCTTTCTCCAAGGAAATATATGGTAAGCCTACCTATATCATTTAATCAAAAACATCCATGATTTTCATGTTCAACAGTTATTTTACCCCTCTTTCCTTATATACACATGCAAACTTCTTTGGGATTATGGAAACATGTATTACCGTTCTATTCTCATATACTCAAACTAAGATTATCTTTCTAACTTTAGGACTCATGTTATTAAACCCTCTTCATGATCATTTTCATTGAGCAATACTTCCATTAATTCCTGAGACATTCTTTCTCATATGTTCATTGTCTATAAACAGGTATATTCATCCTGATGAAGTGGCCCTACTAATCACAAGGCTACATAACCTCACATACTCTACTCTGCACTACATACTTTTTTTCCCTTGTTGATCCTCTTTAGCCTTACCAGCAACACACACTGCTGTATCATTTGCTTTATACAACCTGTAAGAGATGTATGAAGCTGACCACGATTCCAAGATAACACTATTCAAGAAGAGTGACCATGTTGACCACAGTTCCAAACTAATTCTATCCAAGAATATTGACCATTATTTTGGAAAAATTTTCATATCTGCACCCCACACTTTATACCTTAGTCTACCACACTTATAATCACTTCAATTTGATTTTTCTTTCCACAGTCCTTTCACTGATCAATGTCACCACAATAAAAAGCAGGTGCCTAATCACCATCTACCTGTAACACCTCTCTCTACTATATATAATTTTTCCTTCCACCTCACTGATTTACTCCTGTTTTTATTTACCCCATCATAGCCAGTATATATTCCTCCGCCGTCCCCTTTTCTCTTAGGTCAGCTCCCGTAATATTCATATAAAAACTTGGTAATAAAATTCACTGGGTATAATCATTAGTGCATCCGTATAGGACTTGAATTTCGGGACATATTTCACCTACCTGATCCCTCCATACCTTGCATTCACATTTTCTCAAAATTCATGTCCCTAGTTAATCTGTAACACAATGTCCACTTTTAGACATTAATTTTCTCATTTTGATTTCCTGTGATTGGCTAGAAACTTTTCAAGCGTGTTTTATTTATATCTTCATCCTATATTATTTCCCATTTACAGTATATTCTATGAGCATTTGTTTCTAAAATTACATAATCTTCTGCTTGTTTTTTTCAAATTCAATAGTAGTTGTGGTACCTAGCGCCTTAACTTGCTTAGCCACTCATGATAATTCAAAAATTTTACCTCTTAAATACACAATGTTACCTGTTTTCCTCTTCTAGATAAATCATCTCTTATTTTTCATCTTCCATACACATTTCTTCGTAACTTTTTCAGATTTTAGACCATCTCATATCAATGTCTAAAAATTCACCCTCAAATCCATCCATTATTGCCAAGTTTAGGAAGGACTACTTTCAAGATTTATCATATGCTATCAAGCCTTAAGAACACATTTCATGTCCTAATCAGAGAGATACGAGAGCATATTTCTTTTACTATACCATTATACATGACATGATTACACCAATCACAAGGTCAAAGATGTAGGGACTAAAAGATAATCCTTAGTATAGACCAACTCTCTCCTTAAACTTTTCAGTACTTCTTGATCATTTAACCTCCACCACTGTTATCTTTGGTTATGCAATCATTTCCCCTTTCTCTACTAGTCTTGTCCAAAAGTCTGACACTAATAAGTTGCATTGCATACTAACACTTTTGCCTCTTTACATATTGCAATCTCTCACTTCTGTTAGAGGACTCTCACCAAAGGCCACTAAAAATATACCATTAGTTCTTTTTCAGTCATTTCTCTCCTTCTGTGTCGATGGTGTTGCTTGTTGATATTTGCACGAGTACAGCCAACGTAACCATTCAGATCATCTCCAATGGTTATTCTTTCTTCCAATTCTTTTGCTGCTATAATTTCATCCATATATCTCATTACAGTACATTCAAAATAAGTTATGGGCCTTTTACATATATGGCTCTTCTCTTTGCAGAACATAACCAAACCACTAGTCTCGCTTGGCTAGCATTTTTCGATACCATACTAGTTTTATTGTTTTATCTAACAAAATCATTACTGATTCTATCTCCTCACAGTTCCACACATCAATCTCAACATCACTTTCTGCTACTTCCATTTTTTCTCTCTAAGGCCTACCTTATCCCCACGTCTTAGCTCTGTAAACCATTGCTGATTTGTTTATGCTTTTAGAATGCTTTCCTCTAAACATTTGCACTGATCCTCTTGTCTCACAAGATTCTCAATGACCACTGCAATTGATACAATCACACACTATTCTGTGGTTAAATTCTGAGACCATATCTCCACATTGGTTTTAACTTGATCCTAGGTATTTGAAGAATCTTAACTCCCTTGATATTATCCAATCCCAAGTCCACTTTACAAAGTCTTCCTTCACGTCGTACTCCTAAATCCTTGTCTCCTAATATACATGTGTAATCAGAATCTTTAATTTCATACAGCTCTCTCTACCTTTAATTTTTGACAAAGCTTTTTCTATTTCCCTGTCACTTTTCATCATAATGTACCTTTTGAGTCTTACTGGTGGCTTTACATTGAGTAATTGACAAAAGCTTATTAACCTATCTGTGACATTAAACTTCCTTAATCCTCTTATTACTGGTTTTACTCTTACTCTGACGAAAGCTTATCTATCTGATTTCCATTAGCTTCTGAAATGCTAGGATGCATTCCACCAGGTCCCCAAAAATTAACTCTTAGTGTCTTGAAAACAACAACAGAGAAAAGCTACATAGGCCACCATCCCCCTCAGTTTAGCATTTCAACAAAAGAAGACTAGACAAAACATGAACCAGAAATTACTAAAGCTATTTACTTCATTGATATTTCTATCAATCATCATTAAATCAGCTTCCAGAAACAACTGGTATTATAGTGCATTCCTTTTGTGCAATCTCTCTATCAACTAGATCTTGCCGTCACATCCAAAAACAAGTCGTTGTACCTATATTCTGTCTGACTGATGTTTGTCAGTGATTCTGAGTCGTTGTACCTATATTCTGTCTGACTGATGTTTGTCAGTGATTCTGATAACCTTTTCTGAAGCATTTTGCTTTTCCCTGGTTCAGTTGTTATTTCGCAAAGACATCCAATGTTTTGTTTCTTCCAAGATCACCGTGCAGCACAATAGGCATATCCATCTTCCTCTTTAAAACAATCTTATTTTTCTTAGGTGTAAAATTTTAATGTACCCCTTTCCTCTATTATTGTTGTCTTACTTTTTATCCCTTTTGAGATAAATTCTACTTGTCTCTAGTATAGTAATCTTCATGTGATTTTCAAAGCAGACATATTTTTCTAGAGCCTATTCATATTTAACTTTTATATTGTCTTCACTATTTGCTCATTTATATTACTTAGCATCCCTGGTAGACAGAATACAATATACATTTCTGAGTCCACGGCATACATATCCGTGTAGATTCTTTCCAAGGCGGTACTTTTTCCTTTGCGTCTTTTCTAGGTACCCCTAATGTTTTGTTTTTGCTTATGTTTAGTATTCATCTCTTTCCATTTCCTTTTTCTGCTTCAAAACTTCTTCATTCTATTGACAATAGATTATCACCACATGCCAAGTCCAAGTGCTGCCCCTTTTCTGTGTTTCGTTGTGTCTGTTTGTTGTCATGATAGACATTAGATGACCCAAAACAAATTCTTGACATTTTTCTCACAGTTCTGATACACCTGACACTGACTTCATTTATTTATTTAAAGGTTGGTACTGTTCTTGAAATATTTTATTCTAATTGTTTATTACATCTCTTTTAGATTATTTATTTCCTTATATCCTTTCCTCACTAGGCTACGTTCCATGTTGGAGCCTTTGGGCTTATAGCATCTTGCTTTTCCAACTAGGGTTGTAACTTAGCTAGCAATAATAATGATAGTCGCTGGCCTTATTACTTATGTCTTCTCAAGCACTACAAATATGAGGTATTTTCTCGCTATCATCCCAGTATACTTTTTTCTCTAGTTAGCTTATTATTAAGATATCCTCTTTTTGTAATACAATGGGACCATAATCATATACTAAATTATATGCCCATCTATATACAATCATTTTTTTATGCCTTTACAACCTAAGATATTACAAAATGTCACACTAAACTTAATATTCACTCACTACAAAGCATCGGCATTAACTCATTACTCCAACCAATATGAATAGCATAATTCACTTTTATACAATATTATACAAGTCTTCAATTCAGTCTTATTTCATTTTCAATTCTAAACTTGACTTGAAATTCATGTAAATTTTTTCATTGACACTTGAAATTTTACGTTGCTTTCCTAATTCAGTAACTTTTCATCCATTTTGATTCCATTGCCACATTCATTTTTTTTTTTTCAAGTTATCACACTCACCCTCTGTCAATCTCATAGTCAAACTTGTCACATGAGATTTTTAATCTTATACCAGGAATACAAAACTAGTAAATGATACTCTTAATATCTTTTTGCATCCTTTTGTTGTTCCATATGAATCATTTGTTCTCTTATACTTAATTTCTAGTTTTTTATTTTCATCTGATATACTGTAGTATGATATCTTCCATCATATTTCAACCTAAGTCTGTTGCATATTTTACTGATACTCTGACTCGTCCTCATCAAATTTTTTTTTATGGGATGAGTTCCCTAATACTCTTGCAGGTCTCCCCATTCAAGCAAGTCATTTTTATATTGTCTCACTTTTATTAAGTTTCTGTTCTCAAACTCAAATTTTACCATTAAACATTTCAGTTTGATAAAGCTTTACCGATGCTTCAAGTACAGTAGTTCATTTAAACTTCTTATTTTACCAAGCTTCTCAGATAGTAGAGTAGTGATATCCACACAAAATTGATCACTAAAAAGGGGCCAACATCCCCTCTTTCATATATTCCCACAATTTTGATTTCTCCATGTCTCCAATTACACCATTGATAAAAATATATGGCACCTATATCAATTAATTCAAAATATCCTACATGATTTATTAGTTTTAACATTCATTTAAAGACTTCTTTGGTATAATCAAAACATACATTACCTTTCTCTTCCCATATACTCAATCATGCATATATTTCAAACTAGGACTCCCTTATTTGAATCCCTTTCATACTCATTTTTATTTACATCCATTAATTCCCGAGACATTCTTTCTCATCTGGCCACTGCTTACACATACAGGTTTATCAACCCCGGTAAAATGGGCAACGCTAACTACAATTTCACATAACCACACATACTGTACTCTGCACAGTCCCCTTTTTTCTTAGTCAACCCTTTTGTAGCCTTACCAGCTATGCACACTGTGCATTCTGGAAAAGCTGTATAAACTTAGCCTCAATTTCATTATAGTCCTATTCTGGAAGAATGACTCCAATGCCCATTATTCTAAAATAAAGATTCTCCTCTCTGCCTCTGCACTTTATACCTTAGTCGACTACACTTAAAAACTATTTCAGTTTCTTTTGTCTTTCCACAATCTTTACACTGATCATTCTCATCACAATCTAATTTCTTAACTTTTACTGTAAACACACACTACTTACCAATCGTCAGTCCTTAAGGTAGAAACATAGATCTTGAATTTTCATTTCCATCAGCCTCCAATTTTGTTCTTTTCCTCATTATTATAATAAACAGCAAATGACACAGGTCTTGCCTTTGATATACACCATTTTTTTTCTAATAGTTTTTGTTTTGTAAACCTTGTAATTTCTAACAGAATATATTGATAAGTTTTTCTTGTAATTTCTAACATATCCAATTTTTTGTGTGTAGGTACTTCTGCATTTTCCCAATTTCTACAAATATGTGGTCTCATCTCTTTATCTTATCAAAGTACAGACTGGTTTTTGTTATCATTTTATAAACAACAATTTTCTTCCATTACTTATGACCTGTGATGATCAGTCTAACAAACATAATATGATAGTTTCTAGTTTCAATGATTTAATCATACATAGGCACTCAGTTATCGTGCCATTAGAAATGAAGATAATACAGATAGTATGCTCAAAACTACATTGCCTATTTGGCATACGTTGCCCTTTCAGGATATTTTACGAGGCCTTCAATTCAATCTGATTTCGTCTCTGTCTAAACTTGACATTCATCTGGAATTTTTCATTCTCACACTTCCATCTTCTCACTTGTAGTCCTGATTCTAGAACTTTTCATCCAATACTTCGTTCCCACATAATTAATTTCCTCGTCTCATCCTCTATATCTTAATTCTCGGTCAGACTTGACACAAAAGATTCTTGGTTTCTCACTGCAAGCATACAAATACTATACAGTGAACCCTCGTTTATCGCGGTAGATAGGTTCCAGTCGCGGCCGCGATAGGTGAAAATCCGCGAAGTAGTGACACCATATTTACCTATTTATTCAACATGTATATTCAGACTTTTAAAACCTTCCCTTGTACGTAGTACTGTTAACAAACTACCCTTTAATGTACAGAACACTTAATGCATGTACTACAGTACCCTAAACTAAAACAGGCACAAATATTAAAGGTGATTTTATATCATGCATTTCCTAAACATGCTAAAAAGCACGATAAAAAATTGCAACCAATGTTTTGTTTACATTTATCTCTGATCATAATGTAGAAACAAACTGGAGGTAGAGCTTTGCTTATTACCCAGACATATTTCCCATACTTTTCCCTTAGAACTACATCACATCTTCCTACTTTAGATATATATATATATATATACATATATATATATATATATATATATATATATATATATATATATATATATATATATATACATATATATATATATATATATATATATATATATATATATATATATATACATATATATATATATATGTATATATATATATATATATATGTGTGTGTGTGTATATATATATATATATATATATATATATATATATATATATATATATATATATATATATATTTATATGTATACACATATACATACCTACATATATACATAAATACATGCATACATATATATATATATATATTACTGTATATATATGGGTTATGGAAAAAATCCGCGATGGTCGAACCGCGAAGTAGCGAGGGTTCACTGTATACATATTTTACTCTATTTTACATTGTCATTCTGTTGTTCTAGATGAATCCTTTTCTTCAACTCTTACACTGCCATTCGTCATTCTTCATAACTATATTTTTTAATAGTTTGCCTTCATATTTCTCTTATCATTCTGTAACGCTCTCAGTTTCAGTGTAAAATGATGCTATCAGTGTAAAATGATGCTATTCAGACCTCCTCCCCAAACACCACTTCCATTTTTCCCCTTCAGTTATCCTTAATATAATACAGTATTTCACTCATTGTTTCCAAGATATGCTTAGCCAAATTATTCACATGTGGCTGATGAAAATTCATTAACACATTCATCCTGAGTCGACCTCTAAATTCTGCTAACAGAAAATACCGTAGAGTTTGCTCATTTTTACATTATCATAATATTTGTATGCTGCAACAAAAGAGGTCAAAGGTGGCTCCATGAGTAGGTATAAAAGTTACAGCATACAGAAGTGCCACACTAGGACCCAAAATAATTTCAACAACATAGAAAACAATTGGTAATCAATTGTAACCAAAAAATGGCAGATAAATAAAAAAACCTGGAAATGATTACATTCTTCCCTTCCAAAAGTACCTTCAATTTTTCATAATTATTTACCTTCCATAATGCTCATTCATGATCTGGTGGAGGATGCCTTCTTCAACTCATAACAGTCTTTCATACACCAGACTTTCCTTGCTCAAATTATGACCTCTTATTCAGTTCTTTATTTTCATGTTCTATTTAAAGTTCGACTTGATGTTTATTAGTCTTGGTCTGCTGAAGATACTTTTTCAGTATTCCCTCATTCAAATTTTTTCTTTGTTCTCATTTCAACCAAACTTAGTTGTGATTTTGTTTCACAAATTACTAGTCACATCATCCTCATATTCATTGCTTAACATTTTCAAGTTTTCAAATTCACTTTCGAGTTTCTTATTTACGTGACTATGCTATGGCCTTTCTCAATTTAAATAAACTTGATCCAATTGACCAAACTTTCTTTACTGTATATAGTTCCTCAAAGTTTTCTCACATGATACTGAAAATGAATCATCCTTTTTAATCCTTTTAGGAAGTCCTTTTCCATTCTCTCGATCACTTTACTAAACTCTTTTCTGTCATCTTCAGATGCTCTTGTTGCTAGAAAGAAACTCTTAGAATTAATCAAAGCCATACATGGAGACATAGCAATACTCTTGTGCATAATACCATTATAAATTCACAAAGCTTTTCCAAAATAGAAATCCTTTTCAGCCTATCATCCAGTTATCAATTGTAACATTTTCCTTAATGTTCTCACTTTATGTTTAGTTAACTCACTTGCAATTTTCATTTAACAACTATATTGACTACAATCGCTGAATATTTAAACATTCTTATACACTTGCACACTTCGCTACTCTGTAAACATTCCCATTTAATCTACCACAGTCGCTATATATTTGTAACTCTTTGCAGTCACAGATAATGAAAAAGTTGATTACGGTCACTTCAAGTTGTTCGTTTATACTTTCCCTTCCTTCCTTCATATATTCCCACAATTTGACCTTCCCTATATATCTACAACTATCATGTACAATTTGAGTCATTATAATTATACCATTCATAGAGATCAATATGTATTCATTATCTTATCCCAACTCATTATAAAATACATTTCTTTCTCTAAACCTAGCAATAAATTCTATGAAGTCTGTATAATACCTTTTTAAACATTATTTCAAGGGTGCTATTATAGTATGCTATCTACTGCCGATTTTGCTATCTACCACCCCTTTCTGACTATAGTATGATACCTACCATCAGTCCCTAAGGATACGGTCTACTTGCTTTTCCGCCTCTAATAAGGAGGATCACTACCGATTTGATAACCTAACATAACCTAACCTAACCTAACCTACAAACTGCTTATAATTATGCACCCATGTTGTCCTGCCAATAGATATTATTAAACTATCACTACAAGTCCAATGAGGATAACATACTGGTGGTAAGTAATCTGTTTGATAATCCTCATCAAACAGGAGGATTAACATTGATGGTAGATAACATACTTTGAGGTAGATACCATACTATAGTAGAAATTCGACGGTAGATAGCATACTGTAATAGCACCATTTCAAGTCCCTGATCATTAGGGATAAATGGCTAGTGCCTTTCTTTCACAGCCTCCAAACCTGATAATTCATACAAAATTCCCCATAAATACTTTGTACTATATTGTATATGCTTATGTATACACTATTCCATTTCAACAACAATTTATTTACACATCCACAGGCACCTTTCTTATCATTTATTGTTATAGTCAGGTTTCCTTGTAACAGCATAATTGAACAACATTCATAGTACTTGTATTCCACTTGAGTTGTCCCACCTAACATACCACACTAGCCTTCACCAAGGAAATATATGGTACCTATATCTAATATTCTCTAATATCCTATGTGATTCATATGTTCAGCAGCCATTTTATTGCTCTGTACACATACATACATACATATATATATATATATATATATATATATATATATATATATATATATATATATATATATATATATATATATATATATATATATATATATATATATATATATATATATATATATATATATATATATATATATATATATATATATATATATATATATATATAATCAAACTTCTTTGAGATTGAAACACACATGACATTCTCTTACCATATACACAAACTATAGGGTTCAGGTCATATAACCCTCTTCATGCTCCCTTTCCTTGAACCATGCTTTTTATTTTCCCGAGACATTCATTTTCATTTTGACATTACTTATCATATAGCTTTATTAATCCTGGTAATGTGGCCCATTAATCACAATTTAACATAACCGCACATACTGTATTCTGCACTACACTTTTGTTTTTCTTTGTTCATCCTTTTTAGCATTACCCGCTACTCATGTTTTTTTGTACTTCTTGAAAGAGATGTATAAAGGTGGTTACAATTCGCAAAATAATCCTGTTCTGGAAAAGTGACCCCACTGACCATTATTCCAAAATACAGAAATTCTCCTCCTATCTGCATTACATCCACCTCACTTAAAACCTTTTCAATTTGCTTTCTCTTTCCACTATCCTTACACTGTTATTAATCTGGCCACAACCAAAGTAGGCACCCAGCAACCATTTACCTGTAAAGCTCCTCTTTTATGTATACCATCCGACCTTCCACCTCTGATTTACACTACTGTTTTTATTCACCCCCAGCATATCCAGTATAACGTCTACTGCCATCCTCTTCTCTCCTACATCAACTCCAATGATATTCATACAAAAATTAGGCAATGATATTCATTAGCTATACTCAAGAGTGTACATCCTTATAGGACATAAACTCAGGGATATGTTTTTCCTACCTACTCCCTCCATCCTTGCATTCACATCCCCTTAAATTTCATAATCTTACACAATCTCTGACACATCATTCACTTTCAAACATTTATTTGCTCCTTTTGGTTTTCTGTCACAGTAGTTACAAACTCTTTAAGCAAGTTTCATGTATATCTTCATCCTATAAATATTTCCTATCTAGTCTCCTTTGAATATTTGTTTATAAAGTTACATTATCTGTTCTCCTAGCTTTTTCACATTCGCTTGTTCTTGTGGTACCCATCACCTTGCTTTCTCTGTCACTTGTAATGATTTGAGTATGTTGCTCTCTTAGATATTCAATAATACTGTACGTGTTTTCGTATTCTATATGCACCCCCAGTGGTTTTTAATCTTCCATATATATTTCTTCATAGCTGCTTCATATTTTAGACCTCCTCTGTCAATTTCTATCTAATAATTCACCTCAAGGCAATCCATTATTAGCCTAGAAAGTACTCTTTTCTAGATATATCATATATGGTTAATCTTTCATTTTATTTTTACCATCTCTTACTCATCCTTTTTTTTCCAGTGACAATAATATTTTTTATTCACTTACTTTTTCTCTCTTCATTCATTTGTTTGTTTCATTACCATAATTTCTCCCTTTTCAGTGTATTGTATATACTGCATATTCCTGCGATCTTCCATTATTTTTACTAATTTTTGACTTAGTTTTATGCTTATTCTACAAAAGCATGGTCATCTGCGAACAGTCCACTCAGAAAGACCACCACTTTACCATCTGATATGACAATGTTAATCACAAGGTCAAAGTTCTAACGACGTCAAGCTTAGTGTAGACCAACTCTCACCTTTAACTTTCCTATACTCCTGCCAGACCTTGTTTATCTGGCTGCCTCTGCTATCGTAACCTGTAACACACTTAACATAATTTTCAGAAATTCCCATCTGTTTCATATATTTCCACACTTCTTGCCTTAGTACCCGGTCATATGTTGTATACCAGGCATAGTCGTTTCTGTTTATCTCTCTGTTCTGTTTTTATCAATATTCTATTTTCTGTCTTAATGCAAAGATTACATCTTTTGTATCTTTCCCTGACATGAATCTAAATTGATCCTTCCTAATTGCAGGTTTCTTTCCTTATTCTTTATTATGATTATTTCATAAGTTTTCAATTGTGTAGGGTATCGATTGCATCTCTCGGTAATAGAGCATTCATGAGAATCACCCTTTTGGTTGGGACCAGTAAAGTGTTCGTTCAACTATTCGGTATTCCTTCTTGGTGATAGTTCTTACACGTCTAGTCTCTCAGTGCATGTGTATATCTGTCCCTTCATTTCCAAAGTATTGCCATACCTAAACTGATACACCATCAGTTCCTGCTGCCTTTCTCTGTTTTATATTATTTTATGCTCTTTTCATCTCATCTCTACCAATATCTAAAACTTGTCTT
The DNA here is from genome assembly GCF_036898095.1 of Palaemon carinicauda. Taxonomy (NCBI): domain Eukaryota; kingdom Metazoa; phylum Arthropoda; class Malacostraca; order Decapoda; family Palaemonidae; genus Palaemon; species Palaemon carinicauda. The sequence continues at coordinate 50,599 of NW_027170933.1, forward strand.
GCTTCCGAGTTGGCATATTTTGTTGTTTTTGAGTTTTGTTCTTTATATAACTTCTAGACAGTTATTCCTACCATCTTGTTCTTATACTTTACTCATCCTTGATCAGTTTGATTTATATCAAGTTTTTAGTGGCTTTATTTCTGCATTTGCTATCTCTTATCTTCCACTGTTTTTAATTTTCTGGGTAACTAATACATTTCACTTACCTTTTTGCTGGTCACAGCCTTTTTATTGCTTCTTTATTTGCACTTTTCCAAGCCAGATTTTTCCATAAATTTATTTCTGTCACAAGCTATCCATAATTTGTTTTATTTTTTATTGTTTCCTGCATGTTATGAATCTATCATCAGCTCTACTTATCTATACGTGGTCCCTTGATAATTTTTTTTTTGCCGATATATTTTCTTTGAATCTCAGGATTATCATGTTATTTCATACCCACCAGGTGTTTTTCCTTTACTAATCTATCGTTAATCAAGAAGCCATTCCTTAGATCTTGCATTTCATCTTCTAACATATACCACTTTAAGGTTGTGCTATCTCCTTCCCTTTCTCAATTAGTTTTGTCTAAGTCTTCACACCAATAAGCTGTGATGCATACCGACACTTTTTTTTTTTTTGGTTTTGCTATATTCAATCCTGTTGGATGGCTCCATATATCACTACAATAAATGTTGCTTGACCTGTGTCCCTTCGCTAAAAAAATTGTCGTCAATTTAGGTATCAAGTGTCATTGCAGAATCTTCTATTAGTTCTCCCTTGGTTCACTTCTCCCATACCGTACCCTTTATTTATCCTGCTATTATTTTCACAACTGTATCCAGTATGTCCATTGGATCACCTTCTATGATTAGTGTTTTTCCAATTTAATTGTTATAATTCATTCCATCGCTCTTCATAATCAATTTTCAGCTTCATCGTATCCAGTTTATTACATTCGAAGTGTCCCCCACATAGCAATTTTATAATCATATTCGATAACTTTTTCTTCCTACCTCTTAATACTTTTTCCTCCATTTCCTTGCTAAGGAAAACTCTTACTGCATTTTTCCTTTTTGTCAGCTCCAATGAGTACATTAGTACCTTATATCCACTACGTGATGTGTCCTTTGCTTTGTATTTTCACGATCTTCTCTCTTGTCGACTTAAGATATTAAATTTTCCTCTCCATTACATTTATCACCACCAATCTTTATCCAGTAATGCTACCATCATTCAAGAATTTTAATCCACAAATGGTAGACTTCCTTCTTTAGCCAGCCTTCGGATATTTTCTTAGGTGGATCAGGCTAATGTACGTAGTTTCGTCATATATTTTTTTATAGCTGGATGACTGTCGAACCACCGACCCTTGCCATTTACCCGAGTTTACTGGGTAGGGCTAGTTTTTGCAAGAGTTACAAATATGTTTATTAATCTCTTCCTCCTGGGACAAAACCTATCCTTTATCAGTAATCACTTCATTGTAAAGGCAATCTGTTTACACCTCTAACAAGAATACAAATTTATAACAGATTTTTCTCGTTGATTCTTTTCCAAAATGTTCACAACTTAGTCTATGTTATTCTTCTGAATTTTCATCTTACTATCACTCCATTTCCTTTATTGCATTTATTGTTATTGTCATACTCTCTACCTGATTCTCCTTTTTATCTTATTAGTCTCTTTGTATGGCAGGGTCCCACCCCACTCATATCTCTTCTCACCACATCCATCCATCTGATCTGCAGATGCCCCACACTCCTCCTCCCGTTACTTTAATGTTTTTGGGCTTTGTTTATTGGTTCCACCTCCTCTTTTCTTATTACATGGTCTTAGTATCTCAAAAGAGATTCCCTAGCCTTATCTTTTATGTTACATATAACACACATTCTTATATCTTAACTCTCCTTCCTTTCCAGTAGTTGTATTCTCCTCTCTTCTCTTAAGTGCCCAAGTTTCTGCCCCATATAATAGTACAAGCCTGATAATTGTCTTATAGATCTTCAGTTTGAGTTGTAAAGGCATTTTCATGTCTAGAACAACTTGATTACTTCTCTCCATATTCACCATGCTTCTTTCTCTGTGATTCACTGCTTTCTCGGTATTATCCTCCACTTGTTAATGTTGATCCAATGTAGTTTAAACTCATTGTTCTATTATATCACTGTACCATCTTCCCCTTGAATGTCTACTTTTTCTTATACTTCTCAACTACTAATTATCTCTGTCTTTCTGATGTTCACCTTCATTCTCTTCCTTTCTAGAGTTACTTTTCATGCTAAAAATCTTTCATGCAGTTCATATATGTCTGCTATAATAACTAAATTATCAGCAAACATCAGTTCCTGCAGTTCTTCATTGTTCCTTAATTCCGATGACAAAGTGTTTATAACGACAAGGTACACATTGATTTTGAGCAAATCTTTGATGTAGGTCATCCTTTACAGGGAAGGCCTCAGTCCTCCCATATTTTGTCTTTACGATGATTCTTGCTCCATCATATTTCATCCTCTCTAACTTTACCAGCTTTTCTTGTACTTCTCTCCTTCTTAAATCCCAATAGACTTATCATTTTTGGTACGCTGTCATGCATCTTTTCACGAATTACCAAAAATAACTTTTAACTGCTGTTTCCTCATAGATACTTCTCTTAGACTTGTCTTACTATAAAGATAGCATCCACTGTGCTCTTTCTTTTCTTAAGCCTAAACTGCTTCTCATGTATGTCTATCAACACACTCAACCTTCCTTTTACTGCTTTTTCTGGTATCTTAAATACAGGTTCTAAAAGCTTTTATCTTTTGTAGTTCCCACAGTTGTTTTTTGTTCATACAATTTAATAATCCAACTCTCTTCCTAGTCACTTTTCCCAATAGTGTGTGCACCCACTCTTTATCTAGGTATACCAGTGCCTTAGTTATTTCTGATGTTAATTCTGATCCTCCTGCAGATTTATTTACTTCCTCATAATACCATTATCTATTTCACCTTCTGATGTTTACTATTAGGGATAATTTTTGTTAGTCATGCTCATTCTCAGTGTCCAATAGTTGTGAAAACTAGTCATTCCTTAACTAAGATATTTCCATTTTCATCTGTAATAATTCCTACCTCTCCTAAACTATCTTTTCTTCTTACTTTAGTCATTCAGTAAATCCTCTTTCCTCCCTCTGGTGTTCCCATCATATATACCACGCTCTCTTGACTTCTCCCTTTGCAGTCGCTACCATTCTGTTTCCCTTTTTATTCTTCTACTGAACCTCACTATTTTTGTAGTTGTTGTCTTCTTTGCACCTCCTTCTAGCTATATTCTTGTCCTTGCAGCTGTTTGAACCTGTCAATTCCGCAACCATAGTTATTTTTTCTTTTGTCGTTTACTTTCTGTCTTCCTACACACCTCTGCTGCTGGTGGCACCACAATCTCTCTCATAACATTCCATATCTCAGGCAATTCTGATGTTCTTCTTTTCTCAGACTGTAATCAAGGCTGCCAAATTCATAGATTTTGCTATTTCTAACAATTTTTCACTTTTGTGGTTTCTTCTTTCAAAACCTCTTCATCCATGTAGGCCTTCAAAGCCATCAGACTGTCACCTACATGGGCATTCATGTCCCCAGATAGTAATAATATTACACTACTTAGAACTTTTTTTTAGATATTCTTTTAATTTCCCTCCGAATTACTACTCCTCTTCACTACACTCTGTTGAGGGGCATACGCAGAGATGATACGCCATACTCTCTCTACTTTCACCAACTTTAGGCCCAAGATCCTCTCACTGATACACTGGACCTCTGTGACATTCTCCTACAATTCTTGATGTAGAATCATTCCTACCCCATCGCTTTGTATCTTCCCTGTGTAGTAAACATTGTATACTTCCCCAAGCTTCCTTACATGTTTCCCCTTTCATTTAGTCTCCTGTATGTATAAAATCGTAAATTTTTTCTGCCCAACCTCAAACAAGATTCACACATTTCTTGTGAGGCTAGCCACAGTCCAATCTCCAATTCTCATCCTTACTTTCCTTTATAATTCCTTATTCTTCTTAAGTCTTTTAGCCACAGTCGTGACTTCTATGGTACCTTTTGCATATATCTCACAACAGGCAGGATAAAACTCAGACTGTGTCTTTTCCGTCACTGTTCCTGATAACCTTTTGCAAAGGTTCTTGGTTTGCCTGAACACTTTCATCTATTCCTGCTCCAGGTCTTATTGATATTATTATTATTATTACTATCCAAGCTACAACCCTAGTTGGAAAAGCAAGATGCTATAAGCCCAGGGGCTCCAACAGGGAAAAATAGCCCAGTGAGGAAAGGAAATAAATAAAGGAAGGGAACAAATTAACAATAAATCATTCTAAAAAAAGTAACAATGTCAAAACAGACGTGTCATTTATAAACTATTAACAACATAAAAAACAAATATGTCATAAATATCCAGTGTTCTTTAAAATATTGTTCCTCGTCAAAGGTTACAGAAATGTCTTACCTCAAAGACTTGGCCCTCTCTTCCATACATAGGCATCTGATACATTTCCGTCAATGAAAATGTCTTATTTATGTGAACTTAGGCATCGCTTGTGACCCTATCTGTTAAACAGTATACTATACATAATTCAGAGTTCATCCATACTACTTTCCCACAGCATACATATACAGTAGTTAATTTCCCCACTATACTTGTAGTCTTTACTTCCTCTCCTAGGCACTAACAGATTTTGATTAGTCGCTAGTTTTCAGTCGTCTCTCTAATCCACGGTTCCAGTTTTAAAACCTTTTCTATAAGAAGATGCTGCCAACCTACTAACACTAAGTAGTTTATACAGTATGTAGTAGCTCCAAGGTATCTTCATTTTCTGTACTCTTATGTAGCTTAGTTTATCACATTGATTAGCGGCTCAGGGGTGAACTTATACAGACTTGAACACATTCCAAATTCATCTGATACACTTAACTTTTTCACTAGCCCTTGTGTTATGATGCAGTAACTTCACTAGCTCAAAACAAATGTTTCACAGTTCTTACAAGGTATTGTACTTTTGCGGTAGAGTGCTGTAGTTACTTCATCAAGACTGTTTTTAATATCTCTGGGATGTAGTGAAATAGATAGATGGCAGTTTTTCAAAATATCCTCGACCATTTCTCAAACTGCTGCTGCTAATATATCTATAGTTAACTCGAGCATTCTTATTTCTTTGATTGTTTCACAATTTACTGTATCTCTCCTTCTTTTATGCCATCTACAAATTGCTTGTCCTAATTTTAATCAGCTGTACCTACTTTTAATAAATGTTTTTTTTGGGGGGCAGCCCTTTTAGCCTCCTGAAATGTAGTTTTATATTCTGCCAGTTTCTTCTTCATACAGTATCAAGGTAGTTTCCTTATTCAGATGGGTTAAAAACAACTCTCCTTATTGTTCCAATGTCTTTCCTTTTCTTCATCCTTTTTATACTTTTTTATCTTCAACTTTTAGATCTCTTTAACTGCATTGCTTTTTTTGAATAATTACACTTTTCTTTGTTGTGTTGAGATCCTTCCTAAATTGTCTTCTTTTCTTTTCTAAGTTCTTGATTTCTTGATGGTCCCCCCATAGCAATAGTTCCTGGATTAACTAATTGAGTAAGTGCCAAGCATTGGGACTCGACTTTATTCTGGTTTCTACAGCAGAATGTTTTCAATGTTTCCACGAAAAGTCATCGTATTCAAATACAACACTCTACAGTACTGTATAAACACACACATCATAGCTTCCTTTTTTATTCTATATTTGCCTTTCAATTTCAGCATATTTAGTCCAACCTTCATTGTTATTATCTCCTGTATATAGCTAATAAAAAAATCTCTCTCTCAACTCCCTTCAGGGAATCATGACAAAATCATCTTTATAATACATATATACAGTAGACCAGCAGCTCGAAGTTTACATAAACGAGGTTCCAAAATCTGAAAGTTGAAGTATTGGGTCATCTAACATATGCAGAAATGGGCGTCTACTGGGGTGGCATTTCTGCGAATGGGTGCCACATGCACCTAAAGAATTCCATTCTTAAAAATGGTAAAGCATAAGATTTTGCTCATTTTCATAATTGGAATTTAGATGCAAGGCTAACATTATATAATAGAGGTTGACTGACTGAAAAATTTTGTTTAGTAAACTATTTCACAAAATGCCTCGCTTCTGTAAATAGCAAAGAGAAAGTGTCTTATAAGTGCATGCACAGGTCAAAAGTATTTCAGACCGTCAAGCTGTATCATATAAGATTAGTGTTGCATCGCTATTCCAATTATTAAAAAGAGCAGTGTCTTAGGCTTAAACATTCCTCATTCATGAAATTCTTAAGGGCATTTGGCACCCCTTTGCAGCAATGCCACCCTGGCAGACACCCTTTTCTACAGATATTAGATGACCCCACATATATTTCCATTTCCAGATAGTACTTGTTCATGTAACAAAACTGATCTGGGCTGCCAGCCTATTACTCTGTTGCTACTGGTTTCACTTTTTTCTACTCAAATGTCTCACTTGGTCTCCGTTTTATCTGATGCGGTGATGTCAGTTACAAGATCAAAGCTGTAGAGAATAACAGCTAATCCCTAGTGTAGACAAACTCTTTCCTTAAAGTTTTTTATGCTTCTGCTTACGGTTGTTATTTGTTTTGGCTGTTTCTGTATACATATGTACCAATCTTTAGCATTATTTTAAGAAACTCCCTTATCACTTATATTTCATGATAGATCTTGCCTTGGTACCAAGTTATATATGTCTTGTTTTTTTTCTATATTTTTCCATTTTTAAATCACGAATACTGTAGTCCTTAGTCATTTCTGCTTTTCTCTGTATTCCATTTTCTGTTAATGCATAAATTGTATCTTCTGTACCCTTATTGCAGTTTCCTTATTCTATCTTCGATAATTATTTCATAAATCTTCATTGTGTAGGATATCGATTGTACCTCACTAATTAGAGCAGTCGTGTGAATCGCATTTTTGGGGGATCAGTCTTCTATTCCTCCAGTGGTATTCTCTCTTGGTGATAGATGTTACACGTCAATCCCTTCATTTCCCAAATATTCCCCACACCTCAACTGCTGTACCATCAGTTCGTGCTGCCTTTCTCTCCTTTACACTTGATTCTATTCTCTCTAAATCTCATCTCTAATTGTGTCTGTAACTTGTATTACTTGTATGTTATTCTTTGAGGGTTCTCTTCATTGAATAACTTCCAACAATTATTCCTTCCATCTCATTCTTATATTCTTTTCATTTTGACAAGCTCTTCTATTCTTTATCTGTTTGATGTTCGTCCAATTTTAAGTTTCTTTATGTTTGTGTTTATACTCGTGTATAATCTATTGATCTTTCTCTTTCTATCTTTTTATACAACTCATATACCACTTAACTTTGCCCTTGCCACAACCTTTTTTTTTCTCCTTCTGCACTTTTTCATGCCAATCTATTTTTCTCTTGATTTATTCCTATCATAATAATCACTCTTACTTTTTCCTATTTATCTTTTCCTGTATATTATTGTTCCATCATCAGTTCTACATAGCATTGGGTGTTCCTCTACCAAACATCTCCCAAAAATCTCTTTTTGGTTCTAAGAATCGTCATCATATTTCTATCTCCCATGTCTTCTGCTAATCCAGTGTTATAACAAACCCATTCCTTCAATATCTTATCTCTTGATCTCATAACCTCTCCCTCTTTATCTTTGGCTGTCCTATATTTTCTACTTTCTCAACTAGTCTTATTGAAACGTCTGACACCATTAAGCTGTGTTGCATACTAACACTTACGACTTTTTTGTTTTGCAATCTTTCACTAGTTGATACTCTTTCACCACAGAAATTACTATTGATTGTTTTATCAAAGGCCACTGCAAATATACCAAGAGTTCTCCTCCTTCATTCATTTCTTCATTCATTTATGTCTTGTGTCCTTGGTGAAGCATGGAAATGTTGGAGGGTCAGGAAACATGAATGGAGTTGGGTTGATTCAGGTAAACAAGAGTATAAATTCCCTTGCTTGAGGGTACACTTGGGTACACTATTCTATCTTATTTCTCTTTTTCCTGTTTTGTTAAAGTTTTTATAGTTTACAAAGGAGATATTTATTTTAATTTTGTTACTGTTCTTAAAATATTATAGTTTCCTTGTTTCCTTTCCTCACTGGGCTATTTTCTGTTGGGGATCCTGGGCTTATAGCATCCTCCTTTTCCAACTAGGGTTATAGCTTAGCAAGTAATGATAATAATAATTGGTTAAACCCACAAGATTGGGAGAAAAACGTGTAATGAATAAATGAAACATTATTTCTGAGAAGAAATGGGTGTTCAGGTAGATATGATGATGTGCTTGAGTCAAAAGTAAAATTAAATGAGGTGAAAATACATCTATGGATAATGGATGTGGTGTAGATATAACATACAATAATTCTCATAATTCTACATCTCATCTGTATTCTTAAATTTCATTATTTTGTTTCCTTGTATTTGTCAGGTTGGATGTTTTGCATTTGAAATATTCCCAAGTGTTCCTTTTAAGCTTTTTGGGATAAATATTGTATTGTTTAGTAGTCTCTTGGTCCCTCTTATTTCCAATTAGAGTATTTTACTTGTTCAGGTCGTTGTCAAATGTTAGGTTTTCTTAGATTAGAGGGGTTAGGTTAGGTTAGGTTAGGCTAGCATTTCTTTAGTTTTTTCAATGTCTTATTCTGTTAATATTTCTTTTTCATTTTCTTCTTTCAAATACTTGGCCATTTCATAGGCCTTTTATCCTATTTCAGATTTGGTTAGGTTAGGTTAGGTTAGGGTAGCATTTCTTTAGTTTTTTTCAATGTCTTATTCTGTTAATATTTCTTTTTCATTTTCTTCTTTCAAATACTTGGCCATTTCATAGCCCTTTTATTCTTTCTCAGGCAGTGAAATCCTGAATATTCTGATTCCATTTCTCTCGGGTCATCCTTTTCCTCTTCCTGATTTTGGAAGTCTACTTCCATTTATATTAATCAAACTTAGTTTCAACATTTGAATAGGTACAAAGCATTTTTACCCACTGACAACTTGTCTTAGTTAGCTATTATGTAGTCTATTCCTACACCTGGTTAGTTGCAATGTTGCTGTGTAAGCTTATATTAACTTTCCTGGTAGTTTTAGAAAACTGTTCAACTTTTGTCATCGGCTAATGAGAATTCCGTATTAATAGGCATACTCTTTTGTTTAAAAAATTGTCTCACTTTGGGGTTTCTTTTTAAACACTATTAGTCTTATTAACTAAACTTTGATATATGGTATATATACTCCATAGGCAAACTGTTTTTCTTCATTTCTGATTATACTTGGTTTTCATTTTCCTTCTTAAAAATTTTGGTTGACATTCCTCTTCCTTAGCAGGTGATGAGTGATGTTAGTAATGTCTATAAATTCTAATTTTTTCTCACAATTCCTCCTATCTGTTCTCTGGCCCCCTTCCAGAAGTGCCTCCCATTTACCTCTTACTTCTCCTTCTAATAACCCCTTTCTACTCTTATCTATTCTTTCTTGTGGGTTTTCTGCTAAGTTTATTTACACTAAAACAAATTTGGTCTTCAATATTTTATCTTCAATCTCTTTCTTTCTCTGTATGTTTACTCTCTCTAGGGACTTCATATTTTTGTTTTTGTATCCTCATAATCCACAATGGTTGCATAGCATTTTTGCTTGTGTTAGACTTCTTTACTTCCAGTTGGCCAAAGTTTGAATCACCTCTCTATAACACTTGTACTTGCACCTTCATACTCTGCTTCTAAAAGGTCATCTATTTCTTTCTTAATAGTACCAGTATATATGATCATATCTACCATTTGCATATCACTTCTCGAGATATACTTTTAACATTCAATTTCATATCTTATGCGTTTGTTTAAACCATCAAAAATCAACTACACTTATAAAAGCTTTGGTTTGGCATCCAGAATACAGTTTTTTCTCATGTGCAAGATTACCCTTTGTCCCTCCTTTGTAATTACCTGTGTAGTGTAAGCTATTCTTACACAATTGTGGTTTTATTTGTTCTTTCTTTCATTCATTTCGGCCTTTGCAAACTAACCTCCTTTGGTTTCCCTCTCATTGTTTTCCATATTTTTTCATCTGCTGCTATTGCGGTTATCTTTTCAACGGTTAATTCTCCCCATTCTTGTGCCTGATGAATTTCTTTTTTCTGCTTGCTGGCTATACACGAATGTATAGAAGTTATTCAGGTCCTCAGTTGGGCAGTTTTGGTTTCCTGTTGTTTTATCAATTTTAATTCCTTCCAATTATGTTTTCAGCATTCACAATCATTTAAATCCTTCAACCCCCTTTTTTCAATTTCCTAGTAGCTGACTGCTTATGTTGCAGGTCTCTCTCCTGGTCTGCTGTATCTTCAATGCCTAAAACTATAAGTTTGCCCATTTTTCCCACATTCATCTTTCAAATCTTGAATTCTCTATAGCATAGCATCACTCAATTCTAAATACCCTTGTGTAGAATTAATATGGTTTGAAAATGTCAACTGTGAAGTGATTTACTAATCCTCAGTCCTTTTTGGCAGGAAAATTAATATAAACTTTACTACTCTTCTGTTCTAGTTTCCAGCAGCCTCCTTTGTTTTTTTTTTGTTTTTTTTGTTTTTTTTTTCCCTTCTCCATTATCATGCTAAATACTCTGGTGCCATTATTGGTAGCGCAAAATTTTTCTCATGTTTCTTCTACACCTGCTATTGTGTTCGGTCTTTGTGATGTCCAGCCATCACTTCCCTTGGTACTTTCACAAATATGTTGTATAATCTCTTCATCTTAACTAGGTAAGTTTCCTTTGACTAGTTCCTTACAAAGTTGCTTGTCAGTTATAAGGATCAGAATCAACCATATATATACACTATGGTCCCTAGCCGTTAACTGAGCCACGCACATCCACACGGGCTCATTTTCTATACCAGTACAAATTAGCATAATACAGACATTGAAAAGCAAACCACATTTCATATATAGTCCCTATAAGGTATTGCAGAAGACCTTCCATTCAGTTTAATTTCACCTTTCTAAACTTTACATGACATTTATCCAGAATTTTTTGTTCACACACTTCAGTCTTCTCACTTGAATTTCTGACTCAATAGTATTTCATTTCATATATTTTTTTTTAGCATTTCACACACATTTAGCTTATTCGTATCGTTTTATCTTTTGTTATCAGTTAAACTTAACGCTGAAGATTATTGTGTCATTTCAGTCATTCTATACTCCATATCAGTGATTGGCTCTCCAGTGCATAAACACACATTCCTTTCATTCTTCTGCAATGATATAGATGTCTGCTTTCATTTCATTCAAAATCAGCTGCTTATTTTCCCACTATTTGGTGAGATTGTTTAATGTGTGTTTTGTGTTGTCAATGGTACCAGTAGATTGGGTCTGTGCATGTATTGTACCACTATATAAGGGTAAGGGAGATGTGCATGAGTGTTGTAATTCAAGAGGTATTAGTTTGTTGAGTGTAGTTGGAAAAGTGTATGGTAGAATACTGATTAATAGGATTAAGGATAAAACAGAGAATGCAATCTTGGAAGTACAGGGTGGTTTTAGAAGAGGTAGGGGTTGTATGAATCAGATTTTTACAGTTAGGCAGATATGCGAGAAATATTTAGCAAAAGGTAAGGAGGTGTATGTTGCGTTTATGGATCTGGAGAAAGCATATGATAGAGTTGATAGGGAAGCAATGTGGAATGTGATGAGGTTATATGGAGTTGGTGGAAGGTTGTTGCAAGCAGTGAAAAGTCTCTACACAGGTAGTAAAGCATGTGTTAGAATAGGAAATGAGGTGAGCGATTGGTTTCCGGTGAGAGTGGGGCTGAGACAGGGATGTGTGATGTCGCCGTGGTTGTTTAACTTGTATGTTGATGGAGTGGTGAGAGAGGTGAATGCTAGAGTGCTTGGACGAGGATTAAAACTGGTAGGCGAGAATGATCATGAATGGGAGGTAAATCAGTTGTTGTTTGCGGATGATACTGTACTGGTAGCAGACACAGAAGAGAAGCTTGACCGACTAGTGACAGAATTTGGAAAGGTGTGTGAGAGAAGGAAGTTGAGAGTTAATGTGGGTAAGAGTAAGGTTATGAGATGTACGAGAAGGGAAGGTGGTGCAAGGTTGAATGTCATGTTGAATGGAGAGTTACTTGAGGAGGTGGATCAGTTTAAGTACTTGGGGTCTGTTGTTGCAGCAAATGGTGGAGTGGAAGCAGATGTACGTCAGAGAGTGAATGAAGGTTGCAAAGTGTTGGGGGCAGTTAAGGGAGTAGTAAAAAATAGAGGATTGGGCATGAATGTAAAGAGAGTTCTATATGAGAAAGTGATTGTACCAACTGTGATGTATGGATCGGAGTTGTGGGGAATGAAAGTGATGGAGAGACAGAAATTGAATGTGTTTGAGATGAAGTGTCTAAGGAGTATGGCTGGTGTATCTCGAGTAGATAGGGTTAGGAACGAAGTGGTGAGGGTGAGAACGGGTGTAAGAAATGAGTTAGCGGCTAGAGTGGATATGAATGTGTTGAGGTGGTTTGGCCATGTTGAGAGAATGGAAAATAGCTGTCTGCTAAAGAAGGTGATGAATGCAAGAGTTGATGGGAGAAGTACAAGAGGAAGGCCAAGGTTTGGGTGGATGGATGGTGTGAAGAAAGCTCTGGGTGATAGGAGGATAGATGTGAGAGAGGCAAGAGAGCGTGCTAGAAATAGGAATGAATGGCGAGCGATTGTGACGCAGTTCCGGTAGGCCCTGCTGCTTCTTCCGGTGCCTTAGATGACCGCGGAGGTAGCAGCAGTAGGGGACTCAGCAGTATGAAGCTTCATCTGTGGTGGAAATGTGGGAGGTTGGGCTGTGGCACCCTAGCAGTACCAGCTGAACTCGGCTGAGTCCCTGGTTAGGCTGGAGGAACGTAGAGAGTAGAGGTCCCCTTTTTGTTTTGTTTCTTGTTGTTGTCGGCTACCCCCCAAAATTGGGGGAAGTGCCTTTGGTATATGTATGTATGTATTTTTTCCAGGGAAGATTTCTTCTTTTATCAGGTGTTTTTTTTCATTTATGCAAGTCACTATGCTTCTACTACTACTGCATTCATAGTCCTATTCTAGCAGATAACTTAGTAAGTTATTTGATAAAACTCTCTCTACAATATAGGGTGCTTTTAAATTTATCTCATTTTACTAACATTCAACCTTCCCTTTTGATTATCTTCTTTCAGAATTTGCTCTTCTACTTTGTATATTCTGGACTTTTTGCCTTCATATTTCTGTACCATTCAATGCCTATCTCAGTTTTAGTCATAAGCACCACTTAAAAGTCTTACGCAAAGTTGCATTATAAACCTTCTACTACACAAATCCCACCCCCTTCTCTTTGTCACCCTTTATAATACTGTATTTCATTCATTGTTTTCACAGTATGATTAACCAACTTATTCACATGTGGCTGATAAGTTATGTTCACATCCTTCCTCAGTTGACCTCTGAATTCCAGTAACCTAAGAATTTGCTCAATTGTGCATATCCACAATGCTTTGTACCATAACAAATTAATCAAAGATGACTACTGAACTCCCGTGAGTTAATGTAAAAGTGATGTCGTGAATTGTCACAATAAGACGCATACATTAAAGCCACCTCACTTTAAACTGTTATCTACTTCTAACAGATCCTTTTTTTGTGTTGCTTCTGCATGCATATCCTGTTACAATTAAAACATATTTTTCAGAAAGAACCCTTTCTCTCATACATCTCCATACTTTTTACCTTGATACCCAGTCATGTGTTTTTTCCTAATCATTGAATATTCTCTTTGTTGGAGGATATTGCTGACTCGAGACATTATTTTAGTGTCTTTTCAACCTCCCTTTCTCCTCTAACTGCATTCAATGTTCTGTCTAATACTCTACATTTTTTTTTTCTCAAATACACTTCATTCTAAATATTATGTTAGATTAAAGTTACGGTTATATCTAAACAAGACTTTGTGGTAACTTCTGCCTTCTTAATTTCCATCTGTTTCTTGCCGTGTTACTTTGTGTATTTCCGTCTCAATTTTACAAAAATGTTGTATCGTCTTCTCCTCTTATTTTTGTATTTGTCTTTTAGTTTTTTTTTTTTTTTTCAAAGAAAGCCTTTTCGTTGATTTTTGTATGAAGTACAGGGACCAAAATCAAACAAACATGTACACTACAGTACCTAGTTTTATCAATTGAAGTGTGCATATGCACTTGCTTAGTAGTCTTTGTTAAATCAATATTCAACAGACACTACACAGAACCATATAATTAGCAAGTGTAGCCCCTATATGATATAACATAAAGCCTTCTATCCAGTCTTATTTTTCTTCTATTTTGAACTGTAAATCACATTCTTTCAGAATTTATTTTCCCGCTTCTGTAGTCTCGCCCAATTATGTTCAGTTTACGGTTTGCTACCATCCCCTACTCTCTTAAGTACCTCCTGTAATATTCTTCCAAAAAGTTAATGATGACATTCACTGCGTGATTATACTGTTGGAGTCATCCGTACATCCTTATAGGCCTTGAAAATTGAGACTTGTTCTTTGTACTTACTCCCTTCATTCTTTGCATTCACATCCACTTGAAATTCATAATCCTACACAATCTCTTGACACATTGTCCTGTCTTGATTTCCTGGGATGCCTGCTAGAAACTTCTTATGCTTGTTCCTTTTACATAAAAGTTTATCTAATTTTGACACTTGATTCTTTAATACCTGGTGTTATGCCTCATATTTTACGAGTAAAATCAATTAACATTGTTAGATCCTGCAAGTTCATTTATTTCAGTACTCCTCTTCTTACCATTATACCCTCAGGCTTTGGTCTTTCTGTAACTATTCCTGATAACCTTAACAAAGGTTCTTGGTTTTCTTCTGATCAATTTACTGAGGACACTCATTCTTTTCCTCCTTCAGGTTTTTTTTTATGCTCAGTGCTCATTAGAATATTGTTTCTCAAAGGTAACAGAAATGTCTTATCTCAAAGACTTAACCCTCTCTTCCGTACATGGTCACCTGATACAGTTCTCTCAAGGAAAATCTTGTACTCCATATATATTTGGGTGAACTTAGGCATCACTTGTGACCCTATCTGTTAAACAGTATACTGTACATAGTTCAGTTCATTCATACTCAGCATACATATACAGTAGTCAATTTCCACACTATACTTGCAGTCTTTACTTCCTCTCCTAGGCACTAAAAGGTTTTAATTAGTCCTGCTAGTTTTTAGACGTCACTCCAACCTATGGTTCCAGTTTTAAAATCTTTTTTATAAGAGGATACCACCAACCTGTTAACAGTAAGTAGTTTATACAGTATACTGTATAGTAGCTCCGAGGTATCTTCTTTTCTGTACTATTGTGTAGCCAAGTTTATCACATTGTTAAGCGACCCAGGGCTAAACTTACATAGACTTAAACACTTATTTCAAATTCGTCTGATACACTTGACATTGCTTTCACTCTAGCTTTTGTGTTATGATGCAGTAACTTCACTAGCTCAATATGTTGGCCTGACCAACCTCTTGACTTCATATCTAGGTACTGTCACCTGCCATACAAAGTTATACAATTATGTGTCACAGTCTGCTTTTTCTTCCTTCAAGGTACTGTACTTTTCCAGTAGAGTACTGTAGTTACTTCATCAAGACTGTTTTTAATACCTCTTGGAAGTAGCTAAATAGATAGATGCCAGTTTTTTAAAGTATCCTCAGTCATTTCTCAAACTGCTGCTGCTAATATAGTCACAGTTAACTCGAGCATTCTTATTTCTTTGATTATTTCATATGGGACTGTATCTCCCCTTCTTTTATGCTGTTAACATAATCCTTATCCTGCTCCTCTGGTGTCTATAATTTTTTGTTCTGGTTTCAGTCGTCTTTTTGATGACCTACTTTTAGTAAATGTTTGTTTTGGCATGATTCAGTCACACGTTCTCCTTATTAGGTGGTCTTCTACCAAATATCTTAACTTTTGTCTTTGCAATTTTTCCCTTCATTCATTTCTCTCGTATTGTGTCCTCATTGAATCCGGATATTTTAATTGATACTGTACATCCAGTGTGCTGTTTTAGTTTAACTCCAGTGACAGTAATCCTTAATCTAATTCTTTTGAAAAAATATCATCCATATCTCTCCACTTTTATCTTCCTAATTTAGTTTTTTTTTGGCAATATTCTTTTGTTTCATAAATTCTCACTTGTGGATTTCTCTTCTCATTTTGTTAATGTGTTATTAACTTGACTATTTCATATATATGTCCTTTATACTAACTTGTTCCAGCACCATTTCTAATATTACTTAATTTTCAGTTCCTCTTCCTTAGCAATTTCCTGTTTGTTGATATTCTATTCTATTTCTCCTTATATTTTACTATAGTATTTGTAATGTAACTTAATTTGAGATTCTTTATGGTGTATATTATTATTATTCCTTCTTCAACCTCTTCCCTTGTCATGCCAAAGTCTAATGCAGTACTGTACCAATTTCTTCATATGTCCTATCTCGCTTCATCTGCTTAAATACCTACCATTAATATTCATAATCCTTATGTTGATAATATTCTACCTGCTTTTAACATTGATTTTTTGACCATTTATGTTATGGTACTGTACCTATTTTTCTACTAAAATTCACAAACTTATACTGTATATGATTTTGAAATTTATTTCAGAATTCTGTATAACTTTTTCTATCTACCTCTACACGTTTTCCGTTTCTTGTACTTGACATTTAGATTTAGCTTAAGGACTTATTTTATCTTTCCAATTTTCATCTCCAGTGTTATTTTTCTTTTAATCTCATGTTTACATATATTTAGAACTTTTGTTCTTCATTATCTATGCTTTTGAAACATTTAGATTTGAATAATCTATGCACCCCAGTTAATGTCTTGCAATTAAATTTGCCACTTGCTATTTAAGAAAAAAAAATTGCTTGTTGTATTTATTTCCACTGTTTTTCTTCAATCTTTTGTCTATATTTACTTCCTATTCTTGTGCTTTTAGTTTCTTCTATAACCACATCAGTGGTGTAACTTCTGTATGCCAGCTGTGCTTAAACCCCTTCTACTTTGCTTCCAAAGGACCATCTTTTTATTAACACTACCTTCTGCTATTATGTATTATCCTTTCACTCTTTTATTCATGCTTCAGTATTCTCTTATTATATCTTCAAGGTCCCTATTTGAAAAAAAAATAGTTATTCTTCAGACACAATTTCGGACACTAATTTGTACATGCACCTCACGCTTGTTTTCCAGATTAGCAGGGAGTGCTTTTTTGATAATTTAAATTTGAGTCAGTATTGCTTTTTGTGGTCCTGTAAACTAAGAGTTACATCCTTTATTTGACAGATTAAATTTACTGTTATTCTTCTGTTATTTGTAACTTTATCATTCTTAAGTGGATGATCCATTTTGTTTCAACCCTTTTTTCCTGGTCTGCTATACCTTCAATTCTTAAATGTTATATAATCTAGCCCTTCATTTTTCACATCTTTCAATTCTCTTGATTTTCTATAGTATATTATCACTCATCACATAAAACCTCCATTTAATTTATTCTAACTCTACTCATGTTTGCAATCAATGAAATAGATTTCTGACCATTTCTAGACACCTTGTGCAGAATCAGTATGGTGTGCGTATGTTAGCTTCTTAGTGGTTAATAGGTAGGTTCCTTTAGTAAAGCTGTTTCAGTATATGCAGTTTCATTGGATCCTGGTTATGTGCATCATCAATGTGCTTACTCTACCATGTTTTTTTCCAGTTGCTTATATCTGTTTCCTTCTGCCTTCTCACTGGTGTTATGTTTTGTATCCCGCCCTTTTGTCTTCCACTTCCTCTTTCTGTCAGGACTTGAAGGATTTCTTATTCTCCGATATGTAGTTTACAAACACGTAACCTTGATACTCCTTGTATGTCAGTTTTACATATTTTTCCTCTTCATTTTTCTATCCAAGATCTGGCCATCTACCACCACTGAGTCATCCAACTCCCTCTTACATTTTTTTTCCTTTTACAGTACACATATCTGGTATAAAAAATTCTACTTTGTTACATAATACTGTGCTACCCTCTTCCCCTTTAGTGCAACATATCCACAAAGCCACCTTTTACAACCATATTTTTCACTTCTATTCAGTCACCACTAGTATTGTTTTATAAATAATCTATCCTCTCCTATTCATTCCACTTTTATAGTTTTTTTTACAAATACCTATATGATTCACTAATCCATGCCTCTGATAGGACTTTGTGCATATAGAAATCTGAAGGATATTTCTTTCAGCACTCTTGTGTAGCTTACTCCATTGCTATGAGAACAAAGAATGCTTGCCTACACTTCTAATAGACCCTAACATATATCTCATCATTTTGATACAATTTTCACTATCGCCACTTTAACTCAGAAATGTTTGTCTTAGGAGTATCAATTCGCCTGTCAAAGTTTGTTTAGCTTGGACAAGATCCTGGGAATTTTGCAAGGACTTCTATGCAAGGGGTAGTTTTGAGGGGACCCACAAATTAATCTTTGCCAATTTTGCTGCTGTAAAAATGAGTTATCATGGTATTCCATGAAATTACGATTTGTAGTCATGGATGTTTAAGCTGTTATTATAATGGTAATGAAATCTATAAAAATTAGCTTATTATGAATATTCATTACTTTACATCGCGGCATCTATGGTACTTGCTACAGACCACATTGTCAGGTGAATATAAAATCTGTATATATAAGCATATTTTTTCAGAAATTTTAATATTTGATAATATAGAGATTTGTAAGTTTTCAACTTTGATTTTTTAGAAATTCTGATATTTTGCTTTAGCAAAACAGAAGAAATCTATTGAGACAGTTAGTAAGAACTGCCAAGTTGAATTTCCGTACAGTTATTTTTACGGATTATTGTGGATATGATAAAATCCCTTCAGTCTTGCCAGTCCTTAGTTGTTTGTGTGCCAGGTGGCATTGAACAATCATTGGTTGAATTGCAGACACAAACGTTTTCAACCGAAACATCCAGACGACTACTAAGTCTTCCAGCAGAAGATGCTTTTCTAAATCAGAAATAAGAAAGATAGAATAGTGTGCCTGGGTGTACCCAGAGCAGCATATTAAACGTTCTGCTGTTGCAACAACCATAATCAAGTCATCTCGAATAGCTAACCCCAAAATTATTGACTTTACATCATATGGCTAGTCTTTGTGAAAACAAAAACAGGAATACTGATGCCAGTTTACACGAGCAAAATATAACTCACTGTAAGGTACCTGGGCAAAAAAAGTGTACTAAGCATTATGTCTTTGGCAAGAATAATGTTCCTTTTCTTGGGTGGCACTGTCAAAGGATAGCACAAACTTGCTCAAGACCAATATACTTGAACATTGATTCTGGCTAATATTTATAAGCACTGACTTTTTTATACAAGAAATATCCATAAGAAATTTTCATTGAAATACAATTTAGCAGTTCTCACTAATTGTATCAATATTTTTTGTTGGGGTTACTAAAGTGAAATATTAAAATTTCTATAAAATTACAAATCTCTGTTACCATATGATCTACTGTAAGCTGTAATATTTTATTTTTGTTGTCATGTTATTAAGATGATAAAGTCTTATACATAAAATAACAAATATGCAATGACATGCATTCCAGCAATTATATTAATATTTTTTTATGGTGCATATCTATGATATCAACTCTTAATAAATCTCTTGATTGCTGTATGATACAATATATAGTGTATATTTCATTTTCATTATCATGCTACTAAAAGAACAATAAATTCTTAAATATCAAATCAATTCTCAGAAAATATTTTTTCTAAAAATGTAAGAAATATGTAGCATGAGGCACTAGGAAATGCTATAATAAAAATAAAACAGAAATAATATTAAACTAATACATTTTTTATTTTGAATTCTATCCACCTGTTAATGTGGTATTTTGCAAGTATCATGAATATCACTCAAAAGTTCATTACTTTTAGTTTTCTTTTAGTATTATCACAACAGCTTAAACTGTCATGAGTACACATTATGATTTCATGAAAATAATGACACTCCTCATTTTTCACAGCAGCAAAATTATCCAAAATAGCTCATGGGTCACCTTGAAACTACCCCTGAATAGAAGCATGGTCAATGATAAGAAAAAAAAAAAACATTCTATACTATAAAGACTAGTTATGAAAAATGACAGCAAACTTTGAAAGGCCAAAGTGTCCATTGAACCCAAAATTGGATATTGGCTCCCCAGGTGTATGCATAATTTTACTTAAATTTTTTGTTTCCATGTTTTTTACTCTTTTGGAATTTTTCTTATCCTTCTATCCAAAACCTGATCTTTGAAGTATCACAGGGTCGTCCACCTGCTTCCTCATTAGTTCCTTTTAATAGATTTATGGTTTAAAAAAATGTCCTATTCTGTTAGCACTTGGTATATTAAGTTGAGCTGACCCTCCAAACCAACAATGTATTATTACCTACATAGCCGCTTCTATGACTATACTATTAGCCTTCCATTCATTAAGCACTAGTATTGTTTTATACATTATGTATCCTCTCCTATTAATTCCCCTTTTCTAATTCTTACTTATTCTTACTTGCTTTTCCTTTCATAATCCTGTTATTAATAGGTGTGCGTATAACAATCGGAAGAACATCTTGTCCAGCATACTTTTTTGCTTACTCTATTGTGAAAACAAAGCACTCTTTTATATGCCCCTATATAGACCCTAACATATGTCTCAAATTCTTCTGATACACTTGTCACTATACAATGTTCGTCTAGGCATTCTGTCACTTGATTCTCAAATTCTACAATTACATAATATAGAGATATCCTCTTGCAAAGTATTTATCTTATAATTTCCATCATAGGTTGTATTTTTAATATTTCTACTGGATAACATAAATATCCTTCCATCATAGGATGTATTTTTACTATTTCTACTGGATCATATTAATATCCATCCTTTACAACCTTGTACAGTATATTTGCCTATCCTGTCAACTCTCTGGACTAGACCTCTAAAGCTAGGGAACTACAATGCTACCTCTACAAAGCAGTTTAAAAGAACAATAAATGGAGAATTCAACCATGGGGCCACTCTGAGCACATTTCATATAATATGACGTTTAGTCCAGATTTTTGTACAGGATGTTACATACTTCATTATGGTACGTCAGATATATTCAATTAAGTTATCCTTCTGATTCATGCATCTTTTCAGTTTCTTGGCAACCTTGTCTTCGATTTTAATTTTAATATATAGTTGTGTACAAGTTTTAATTCAACTTTGTTCTCTGTACATCTATCTGTTACACTTTCTTCCCAGAGATCTTTATAAGGTTTCCATATTTGGCATCGAAGGGTGCCCTGTAGGAATTGCTAAAAGGTTTTTGCAGTATCCAATCTACTTTACCTCCATTCTACTTTCTATCAACTGTTACTACTTTGCGCACTGTGCGCTACCAACCTTAACATTGAATGTCCTTATGAGCCCAAGTGTTTGTCCATGTAGCACAAATTTCATGGATTTTCTTCTACCTCTTGCACTAGCCTTTTCCCATCTGATGTTGGGAGCTTGGGTTACTGTTATTTTCTTTTCATTCCTTTCAATCCCAAATATTGCATACATGCATCAGTTTCATGAATCTATACTGTACCTTTTTCAATTCCCTCATTTTTCTTTACTTCACACTTACTACACTGGCATAGATGTTTGGAATAACTGCAACTTATATTATTAACTCATTTTTAATGGCACGTCTTCCTATTTTCCAATATTTCCAAATGTCAGTATTTCATGCACTTTGAGACTCATTTTATTTTAACATTCATTGTACACACAGCTCATGGTTATATTTCATATTGGTCCTTTCCTCCAGGTATTTTTACTCTATTCCTCTTACATTTTCACTACATCTTACTTAATGTCTGTCTTATCTTTATTTCCTATAAATAATATTAGTGACGACAATGATGTGACGGTGACTTTTTCCAATTTTCTTTCAATGACAACAACCTTTTTCAACTTACTCTCTACCTCCCATATGCT
Source organism: Palaemon carinicauda (assembly GCF_036898095.1). NCBI lineage: Eukaryota > Metazoa > Arthropoda > Malacostraca > Decapoda > Palaemonidae > Palaemon > Palaemon carinicauda. The sequence goes on from NW_027170933.1 coordinate 72,714, forward strand.
GCAAAGGAACATGGTGACATCCATGTTTTGGTTCGTTTATTTCAGGGTCTTATGAATCTATAGTTTTATGGGTTATTGTTTCCGCTCTAGTCTTTGGCTATTGAGCAAAGTACAGGTGCAAATATTGTGCCTTCATAACTCTCTTTATGTATTTCTCTTTTATTCTGTTTTGCCCAAACATTTAACATCTATATTCATGGTGCTAATTCCTACATTCTTGCTCTTTTTATTTAGCATTATGTATGTTTTTGGCACTAGTCCATTGATGCTTGGTGTCATAATCCTTAATTTGTAATGAAAATTACCTGAAATCATATGTTTTTTAAGACTGACTTCAGATTTCCTAATTTCTTACTTCAGTTCCATGTACCTTGCATCTATTTTGAACCTAAGGCTTTTATATCCACAGTAATTTCTCTATAATCTGCATGTACATGCATCAATACTCTTCTTATATCTCGGTTCCTAATGTGATAGTGTATATTATAGCCTAAAATTTGACTAAATAGTTCAACGGCAGGGCAGCAGTTCCACAGTTAATGGCAGTGGGCCAAGCCTTTTCCTAAAAGCAAGACTACATGGGAGCAGCTGTCCTTTCAGTCGCTTTCTAAGACACACAGGACCTACAGTTCTCATATAGCTATCATCTTTTTCAATCTTGTATATTGTTCTTTTATGGAATGTGTGGAAGATTTAGTTATATTCACGATCTTCTCCATGGATTTAAATATTTTTAAAGCCCCCTTATGTTTACATATCTTCACCTCAGATCATGTTTGTATGCCTCTTCATATTTGATATTTTTCCTTTTTCTCCCTCTATTATCCTGTTCTAATTTTCCTGTTCTTCATCCTTTAAAAATTTTCCTATAGACTTTGCTAGCAACCCTATCCTTCTGTCAGTATTATATCCTGTTTTTTAAACCCATTCACATTTGGATAATCAATTTTTCCCTGGCGTCCTAATAAGCTCTTTAGTTGTTATTCAAATTTAACTTGCTGTTTGTTGTATTCCCTCTGCTTTCTTGTTTTACTACCCTCTGGATTCTTTTTCTCTGCGACTTCATATTCTTGTGATATTTGTATCCTCTTGAGTCATATTGGTTGCATAGCCTCTCTATAGCATTTGTACTTGCAGCCTTCCACATTGCTTCCAAAAGACCATCTTTTTCTTTCTTAATAGTATCTGTATAGTTCTGCCATTTACAATGAAGCCTTACATTCTATCTTCTTTGATATGTGCTTCATAGTTCATTTACATTTCTCTTACTTTTTCAGGTCATTTTTAAATCAGCAAAATTAAGTTTTTATCTTGCACATAAACGTATAACTTCTTCCTCTTCTGCAACTACATTTTAATTATCCATACGCCGTACAGTGATTTTTCTTTATTCTACATTTCAGAAAGAAATTCATACCTCTAAATTGTCTGATTTTTTTATATTTTTCACTTTTATTTTCCCTTATATCAGTCTTCATCAATGGGTGGGTTTGAGAACATTCTTGTACCTTCTTTCTTCTCATCTTCTGCTATTGTCATTATCTTACATTAGCTACTAGTTCTCCCCTTTCTCGTGTGTCCATTGAGTTTCTCATCCCATTTCTGCCTGGTGTCCTAACCAGACATGTGTTCAAGTTATTCAGGTTCCCCACTTGACAGTTTAGATTTCATGTTGTACATTCATGATTATTTATTCTTTCCGTTGGTTTTTTTTTGGGAATTTAGTTAACCATTTACAATTTATTTTGTCTCTAGCTCTGTTTTTCTATTTGTTTTAAATATGTTACTAGTCTGCTCTAGCATTATCATCCAGTTTCATAATTCCCATTCAACTTCCAAATAAATCTTTTATTTCTGTTACATATCACTTTTCCTAATGAAGTTTAGATACAATGCTGGGTCCCATTTGCACTCATAAACAGAATTCCCTTCATTCTAACCTGCAATATGTCCCTATCCAGTAACAGGTATTATCACACTTTCGTTCGCCTACATAGGCATCTTACATTCACAGCCCATCTCAATATTATTATTATTATTATTATTATTAAATGCTAAGCTACAACCCTAGTTGGAAAAGCAGAATGCTATAAGCCCAGGGGCCCCAACAGGGAAAATAGTCCAGTGAGGAAAGGAAATGAAGAAAAATAACATTTTAAGTATAGTAACAACATTAAAATAAGTATTTCCTATAAAAATAATAAAAACTTTAACAAAACAAGAGGAAGAGAAACTAGATAGAAGTGTGCCCGAGTGTACCCTCAAGCAAGAGAACTCTAACCCAAGACAGTGGAAGGTCATGGTACAGAGGTTATGGCACTACCCAAGACTAAAGAACATTGGTTTGATTTTGGAGTGTCCTAGAAGAGCTGCTTACCATAGCTGAAGAGTCTTTTCTACCCTTACCAAGGGGAAAGTAGCCTCTGAACAATTACAGTGCAGTAGTTAACCCCTTGGGTGAAGAAGAATTGTTTGGTAATCTCAGTGTTGTCAGGTGTATGAGGACAGAGGAGAATCTGTAAAGAATAGGCAAGACTATTCGGTGTGTGTGTAGACAAAGGGAAAGAACCGTAACCAGAGAGAAGGGTCCTATGTAGTACTGTCTGGCCAGTCAAAGGACCCCATAACTCTCTAACGGTAGTATCTCAACGGGCGGTTGGTGCCCAGGCCAACCTACTACCTAGCAAAAGTTCCTACCAGCAACCCAATTGTAATGAACACCATTCACCAGACCATTTTCCCTGTTTGAGCCATTGGGCTTATAGCATTCCACTTTTCCAACTAGGGTTGTAGCTTAGCAAGTAATAACAATTAAGATAATAATTAATGCAAAATGTACTTATTTTCACATTGTCAACAACATACACTACAGTTTTTAACATTCAATAATACACACACAATTGAACTACGCTCTTGTACAATCAACACAAATCACTTGAAATTGTTTTTATCTAGATGTTGCTTTTAATTCTTTATGGCACTTCTCCACACGGATCAATAAGATTTTTTATGTTCTCTTTCAAACATTTCACATTACATTTTCTTTTATTAATTTGCAAGTACTGTAGCTCATCACTGTTCAACTAGCTTTTGAACATCTATTCACCTCCTTCATTGCATGCTGACTATTGTTGTCATTGCTGAGTTAAATCTGTCCAACTTTACCTATTTTTGTTTTCAAAAATGTTTTGCTTTTCATAAAATACTATTAGTTATGAGATACTCTATCTGAGCTTCAAACTCACTCGTTCTGCTAATATTCCCCTGACTTTGACATTATATTACTAATCTTAGTAACTTTTCCTGCAAGTTTTCCTTTACTGATTGAGGTGATAAATATCAAGAACACCTTTATTACCTTCTCTCAAAGACACTTTTAATCTCTAGTAGAAATTATTGACATCTAAAAAGACCTGACCTTCTACCATATCACGGTCTTTCGTCTCCCTTTATTCCTTATTTGCTTTAACTCATTTTAGAATCCTTAGCATCTCTTTTAATTCATTTATACCTATTACTCACAGCATCCATTTAGTATCGTCCTATCTCCTATTTCCTTTGCTTCCTTTCCAGTCATGATTTGTTATGCTTAAGTTCAACTCCTTACTTTACTTCAACCTCTCTTTGTTTCTCTTTGTTTCATTCCCAGTTTAGTAACATTTCATCCCTTTTCTTCTATTTCCACATTCACATTTCACATATTCTTATTCACTCTGTTATTCAATACTTTGTCCCAGCCTTTTCATATTCAACAATTATGTGGTACAGTACTGTACTTTTCCATTAATAAGCTTTTGGTAAAAACTGCCTTTTCTTTGCATTAATTTACTAAAGGTATAAATACAGAATTGAACAAAGATACTAAAGTACCTATTTTTATTAACTGAACCATGTACGTTCACAGACACTCAGTTATTACGGCCCTGCAGATTATATCAGTACATACACTATATACCAAACCACATAAATGGCATGAATAGGTCCCATAAAATATTACACCAACCCTTCCATTCAATCTCATTTCATCTTCTATTGTAATCTCTGCTTGACATAGCCTATACACTAACCAGAGTTTATTTTGGCACTTCTACATATTCCCAAATCAATAACATTTTATCCATTTCACAGTTCCCAAATATTTATTGCACAATTTCATCCGTTCTATCTAATATTGTTACATTTAAACCAGCCTCAAAGGATATTTGTTCTTTCAGTGTTAACAAACTAATACTATATACATTATAAACCCTTTTTTTACCAACTTGTCATTCCGTTCTTCCACAGTGGATCATTCATTCACCATATCTCAAACTCTTATTCCTCACACTTCTGTAATTATCCTTATTTCTGCTTTTATCTCATTTCAACCAAAATCAACTGCTCATGTCCACAGTAACTTGACTCTTAATACATTTATTTATTACATATATATATATATATATATATATATATATATATATATATATATATATATACATATATATATATATATATATATATATATATATATATATATATATATATATATATATATATATATATATATATGTGTATATATATATATATATATATATATATATATATATATATATATATATATATATATATATATATATATATATAATATATATATATATATAGTAGTTATTCATGAAGGGAATAAGTACTTCAATGCTCTGGTTGTTCTTTTCTGTTTTTTTTTTTCTGTGACATTCTAACAATCGACTCTAATAAAGTAAATAGCATTTCAGTATATGATACTTCAAACTTCTCTTGCATCTTAATGAAATTCAACCCTTCCTCTCTGTCACTTCTCTTAGACCTCTATATCCTATGGCTTATCCATTTTACTCAGTCATGAAATCCATTAAAAACTTTACAGGAATATCAGTAACCCACAAATTTTACCACGATACAGACCCCTTTCATTCTTGGATTTCATTAGTAATATTTCATACAATTTTATATAAAGCCTTGTAGTATATTATTGAACTCCTCTTTAATAACCTGAGAACCACTATCACTGAACATTTACTTACGGTTACACAAATATCAAAATGTGACTCTTTAAGCTCATAATATTCCTGCTTCTCTTACGGTATTTATTATGTAAATTTTTATATATAATTCATCTTTATCCCCATTCATTTAAATTCCTTTGTAGTCACAGTTAAAAGGCTCCTTTATGCTTATATCATGAAGATCTTACACATGGTAAATTTACCCAAGCAATACATCCTTCATACATTCACAATATTAAAGTTTCCCTTATGTACACGAGTATAATACACATTTCAAAGAAACCTGTTTAACTACACCTGTAAGAATATTTTAAGCCTTTCTTCCACAGCCTCCAAGTCTGTGATAACTTCATCTTCACTCCTTACTATTCTTGAGGTACTTACTGTACAAAATTGGCTAAATAATATTTTCATCCCCCAAAACTACTAAATTCTAAAGTTAAACCATCCATATTCCTTATTTTTAAATACCAATTTGAATAGTATTTTTAATGCAAAACTTTGTACTAACTCGCTAGATGCTGTACACCAGACCACGTTCATAGCATCTATCACTTTCATATGATATATAAGACCTTCCATTCTGGCTCATTTCATTTTCCCTTCCAGACTCTATTCATATTCCTTTCAAATTTATTTCCCCACATTTCTGTGTTTTCAATTGCATTCCTGGATCTGTAACATTCCATCCATTTATATTTTCTATTTCCATCTTCATATTTGCACATTTTGTCCTGCTTTTTATTCCAATGTCACAGTTAAACTTGTCTCGGATGATTCTTTATTTCACACTACAAACTTGCAAATACTAAATGTTTTTCCCTCTTTATTTACATTCTTCCATGTAAATTGTTTTGTTCTTAATCTCTCATAATCATCTTCAGTGTTCTGGATGCTTTCTTTCATCTACTATAAACCCAAATGTATTCCATAACTTCCAAATAACTTTGTTTCTCACCATAGTTTATTGCATTCATTCTAGGTACCTGTAAACGTATTCATTTCATGATTCAGGTATTGTAATACTCCCATGGTTCTCTCCATTTGTGAAGCTTGCTTTGATATACTATCACTTCAATTATACTTCTGTCTTCGTACACAATTTCTAGCAAGTTACTTAACCAATCTGACCATATTTTGATAATAATTGATCCTCCAAACATTTCTCTCATCTTTCTCAAACTTGCTTTTTCAATCCATTCTTTCAGAAGTGTCTCATTTTCTGTCCTCCATATTTCTGTACCATGCTGTGATAATATCATTATTGGTCTTTCTATATTCTTCCCTTACATATACTTGCACATCAATCAATACGATATTGCCTTCGTGGCAGTACTTCTTAATACATTTTGTAATGGACACCACTAAAAATACTGAAAATGATCTGCATGCTGATTTTCCCTCATCATGGTACACAACAGGATTTTCCATTCATGCACACGTACATACTGTTCTACAATCTTGTACAACCAACTGATTTTTCTCTTACAAACTTCTCCCATAGCTTTAATTCTCAATTCATCCCCACTTGTTTGGAATAACTACAATCATTTTCATAACCTATTCCTATTAAACACACTCAAACACCAACTTACTCACCACTGCATTCCTTACTAATCCTCAGTCCTTTTTGGCAGAAAAATCAAAATGAACTCTACTATTCTTTCCTTCTCGTTTCAAGCTGCCTCATTTTTTATGGTTTTTTTTTCCTTCTCCATTATCAGGCTAAACACTCAGGTGCCATCGTTGGTAGAGTGCAAAATTTTCTCATACTTATTTTATACCTACTATTGTCTTCAGTCTTTGTGATGTCCATCCATCACTTCCCTTGGTACTTTGTAACTTGCTTTCTCAAATTCTACAAGTATGTTGTATAATCCCACTGTCTTATCTCGATACGTTTCCCTTGGATAGTTCATTACAAAGACTGCCTTTGGCTTGCATTACAAATTAACGCAATGCAGACACTGTACGGCAAACCAATGTCATGTAATATCGTCAATATAAGATATTGCACAAGATTTTCCATTCAGTGCTTTCTAAATACAACTGTTTATCCAGATTTTTCATTTACAATTCCATCTTGTCCCTTGAATTCCTTATTCATTAGTATTCCATTTCCTATATTTCTTTGATCCCACAAATTCTCTCTCTCTCTCTCTCTCTCTCTCTCTCTCTCTCTCTCTCTCTCTCTCTCTCTCTCTCTCTCTCTCTCTCTCTCTCTCTCTCTCTCTCTCTCTCTCTCTTAGTTTGTCTTAACATTATTTCACCCTTTTTGGATATATGTATTCCTATGATTTTCCATTATTTTGACCACCTTCTCACCTAGTTTTATGCTAATTCCACCAGAGCAATGTCACAGCAAACAGCACACTCAGAGGTACCACCTTCCCTATATCTGATGTGTTGAAGTTAATCACTTGGTCAAAGTTGTAGGGACTAAAAGATAATCCATAGTGTAGACCAACTCTCACCTTAAACTTTCCTGTACTTCTTCCAGAGTTGCTTGTTTGTTTGGCTGCCTCAGCATACATATTCGGTACCAGTTTTTAACAATATTCAGAAACTCCAATGTGTTTCAAATTCCTTTATACTTCTTGCCTTGGTACGCATACGCTTTATAGCAGGTGTAGTCCTTTCTGTTTTTCTCTATATTCTGTTTTCTCTCAATGCATAGATTACATGATGTCTCTCTCCCTGGTATTATGATATGTACCTCAATGAATCCATCCTTATTGCAGTTCTTTTCCTCGCACATCTGGCTTACAGTATATATGTTCCTTCACTTCACAAATATTTCTCTACCCAAACTGGTATACCATCAGTTCCTGCTACCTTTCTCTCCTTTGCATTGTATCTCATGCTCTTTTCATCTCATCTCTACCTATATCTGAAACTTGTTTTGCTCGCGGGTTGCCATATTCTGTTATTCTTTTAGGGTTCTCTTCATTCAATAACTTCTCGACAGGTATTCTTAGCCTTTTGTTTTTTTATATTACCCACCCTTGGTATGTTTGAAGTATGCCAAGATTTCAGTTGCTTTATTTCTACATTCGTATCTTGTGTTAAAATCAGATGTTTCTGATTTTCCTTGACAAGTAGGTAGTAGATTGGCCAAGGCATCATCCACCCATTAAGATACTACCACTTGAGAGTTATTGGGTCCTTTAACTAGCCAGACAGTACTACATTGAACCCCTCGTTCTGGTTATGGCTCATTTCTCCTTTGCCTACACATACGCAGAATAGACTAGCCTATTCTTTACACATTCTTCTCTTTCCTTATACTCTTGACAACCCTGAAATTACAAACAATTATTCTTCAGTGAAGAGGCTAACTACTGCCCTTTAATTGTTCAGTGGCTACTTCCCTCTTGGTAACGGTAGAAAAGAGACACTAGCTATGGTAAGCAGTTCTTCTAGGAGAAGGACACTCCAAAATAAAAGCTTTGTTATCTAGTCTTGGGTAGTGCCATAGCCCCTTCACCATGGCCTTCCACTGTCTTGGGTTAGAGTTCTCTTGCTTGAGGGTACATTTTGGGCACACTTATTTGATTTTATTTTCCCTCCCTATTGTTATTTTGAATTTTGAAGTTTTTATAGTTAATATGTGAATATTTGTTTTACTGTTATTGTTCTTAAACTTCTCTTGTAGTTTATTTTCTTATTTCCTTTCCTCAATAGGCTATTTTTACCTGTTGGAGCCCTTGGGTTTATAGCATCCTGCTTTTCCAACTAGGGTTGTAGCTTAGCAAGTAAAAATAATTATGGTAATGATGTCGCCGTGGTTGTTTAACTTGTATGTTGATGGAGTGGTGAGAGAGGTGAATGCTAGAGTGCTTGGACGAGGATTAAAACTGGTAGGCGAGAATGATCATGAATGGGAGGTAAATCAGTTGTTGTTTGCGGATGATACTGTACTGGTAGCAGACACAGAAGAGAAGCTTGACCGACTAGTGACAGAATTTGGAAGGGTGTGTGAGAGAAGGAAGTTGAGAGTTAATGTGGGTAAGAGTAAGGTTATGAGATGTACGAGAAGGGAAGGTGGTGCAAGGTTGAATGTCATGTTGAATGGAGAGTTACTTGAGGAGGTGGATCAGTTTAAGTACTTGGGGTCTGTTGTTGCAGCAAATGGTGGAGTGGAAGCAGATGTACGTCAGAGAGTGAATGAAGGTTGCAAAGTGTTGGGGGCAGTTAAGGGAGTAGTAAAAAATAGAGGATTGGGCATGAATGTAAAGAGAGTTCTATATGAGAAAGTGATTGTACCAACTGTGATGTATGGATCGGAGTTGTGGGGAATGAAAGTGATGGAGAGACAGAAATTGAATGTGTTTGAGATGAAGTGTCTGAGGAGTATGGCTGGTGTATCTCGAGTAGATAGGGTTAGGAACGAAGTGGTGAGGGTGAGAACGGGTGTAAGAAATGAGTTAGCGGCTAGAGTGGATATGAATGTGTTGAGGTGGTTTGGCCATGTTGAGAGAATGGAAAATGGCTGTCTGCTAAAGAAGGTGATGAATGCAAGAGTTGATCGGAGAAGTACAAGAGGAAGGCCAAGGTTTGGGTGGATGGATGGTGTGAAGAAAGCTCTGGGTGATAGGAGGATAGATGTGAGAGAGGCAAGAGAGCGTGCTAGAAATAGGAATGAATGGCGAGCGATTGTGACGCAGTTCCGGTAGGCCCTGCTGCTTCCTCCGGTGCCTTAGATGACCGCGGAGGTAGCAGCAGTAGGGGACTCAGCAGTATGAAGCTTCATCTGTGGTGGAAATGTGGGAGGTTGGGCTGTGGCACCCTAGCAGTACCAGCTGAACTCGGCTGAGTCCCTGGTTAGGCTGGAGGAACGTAGAGAGTAGAGGTCCCCTTTTTGTTTTGTTTCTTGTTGTTGTCGGCTACCCCCCAAAATTGGGGGAAGTGCCTTTGGTATATGTATGTATGTATGTGTTGTGCTGGTATGGTACTATCCAAGAAAAGTACTGTAGTTACTTCATTATTAAGACTTACCATGCAAGCTCTTGCAAGTAGCTGATTTGATACATTCTAGTTTTTCAAGGTGTCCTCAGCCATTTCTACAGCTGTTTCTAATACTTTAACTCGGGTAGTCTTATTTCTCTTATTTTTTTTTCGCTACCGTATCTCTCTTTTTTATATTGTTGTTACAGTATCGTTTTCCCTCTGCTCTGGAATCGACACATTTCTTCTTCTTTTGTCAGCTTTGTGGTGACCTACTTCTAGTAAAGCACTTGTTTTGGAAGCTTAACCAGACCCTTTATCGTACAATATTAAGTTATCTTAATTTAGATAATTCAAAAACAACAACTTCAATAGTTCCAATGTCTCATTTTTTTTCACTTTCTTTCTTCATATACTTTATATCCCTAACAGCTGTTAGGTCTTCCTACCCACATTGCATTTCCTGAATATGTATGCTTCTCCTCCCCATGTTGAGATCCCTACCAAATTGATTTCTTTCCTTTTCTAAGTTCTTGATTTTCCTATGGCCCTCAATAGCGGTAGACCCTGGGGTAACTCCTTGAGTAAGAGTTAGTTCAGTACAGTACTTGACTGTAATCTAGTTCCTACAACAAGATTTTGTTTGTGTTTACCCCTTGACATCGTCGTCTTTTCCACCATTACCCCTACATTAAGGGTTCAGTTTTCTGATGCTCCCTCATCAATTCCTTCTATTGTCTACCCCTTGAAGTCACTGTAATACATATACTCTTTCATTTTATTATTTTCTTCATTTCCATGATTTGATACTTCTGACAACTTAGCATTTGCAGTGAATGTGAACTTTCCTTTCAGCTTTCCTCATAGCTGACGTGATGATGTTAATCAAAGGGATAAAGATATAGGGACTAGAAGCTAATCCTTAATGCGCTGTCATGCTAGCAAATATTCTGTGGACTTTTTCTGTGTATTATTATCAACTTTTCAATTAAGTCAATGTCATTCTGTCCTGTGGCTATCGCAGCATTTGTATTCCTACCGTATTTCTTGTTGTCAAAACTTGTAAACAGACTGGCTCATTGTTGAAACCAGTATATATGCCTTTTTACAGTTGATATTAAAGGTTTCATGCTAAGTTAGCATCATGTCCTCTTTTCGTTCATCGATTAAAGACATGCTCACACATTTGAAATTTAGTATACAAAGTCTATAACAGTTCAAACTAGGGTTGGAATAGCTTACTTCTAGCCTATTCATAATCTTATTTACACAACCACAGTCTCCTTTATTTCTTCAACCAAAAACTGCTCCAATCTCTCTCTATTCCTTTTGATTATTTGAAATGCATAAACAATAAAGTCTGCTAGTGGTGGGTGGAATTTGATCACTGTCATTTTCAGAATATGAGACGAAGACACCAGAAAGTGGTCGTCAAAACAGAAATTAGATGAAAGTTTTGCTAGTGTGACTGCCTTTAGTGTAGACCAACTCTCACCTTAGACACTTTTCTACTTCTATCAAAGATTCTTATTTATGTGGCTGCCTCTGCATACATATCCTGTACCACTCTTTAGTATAGTTTTCAGAAACTCTCTTCTCAGGTATACCTCTCATATCTTCATACTTCTTGCCTTGGTACCCAATCATACATTTTATAGCAAGTGTATTCATTTTTGTTTATATTTATTTTTCAATTTTATACCATGCATATTCCGTAGTTCTTTTTGTTTTTTCTGTATTCCATTTTCTGTTTTAATATAAAAATTTCATCATCTGTACTCTTAAAGGTTTAAAGGCTACTCCTTGTTAACTTTCTTCACTGGGCTATTCTCCTTGTTGGGGCCCCTGGGCTTATAGCATCTTGCTTTTTTAACTAAGGTTGTAGCTTAGGAAGTAGTAGTAGTAATAATAATAATTTCTTCAATAATGTTATACAGTATACAGTACTGTTGTCTATGATTGTATATTATTTTTCTATTGGAAAATATAATACATTTACTTTAGATTTGTGTTTTATTATGCATACCAATGTTTTTTTTTATTAAACATGTTAGAAGAAAACTTGTGGAAAGAAAAAGAATCATATCCTTGGAAATGATTTCTGTGAAACTTAATGCAAGTACTTTTACTCAATCTGTTAAGCAAGAAATAATAGATATGTTAAATGAAAGGCATGAGAAATACTCATTGGGGTGAAAAATTTAAAGTTTGAAAATATGTTTTCTAAATGGAAGAAAAATCAGATTTTGTCGATATAAGATGACTTTTGATGGAATTAGTTAATCAAATGCTTCATCAAGATTGCCATATGTGAATTGATATTTCTATTCATGCTATTCACTGATAAGAATGCAATAAGAATTTGGCTTCCCTTTCATGAAGAAATGTTCAAAACGCCTTGTCATATAATAAAAAATTTACAAATGAAATGGTAATGATTACAGGACACTAAATCTAAGACTTGTTGCAACCTTTGTCATTAGTCAACTAGAAAGTTATCATCAATTTGTTTTTCCTTATAACAATTTTAATAAAGTTTTATCATTGGAAAAGCAGCTGAGCTCTTATTCAAATTAAGAGTCAATGATTGTAAAGAAAAAATCTTATGTTTTGTTTCCAGTTTTGCTAAAAACTATAGGGTAAAAGAAGGATAAATTTTTGGTGCTACTATAGCGTGATTCCTACCATCAGGATTCTACTATAATGTGATTCCTACCCTATTTTTTGGGTATGAGGCGATTCCTACCAAAGGAGGATAGATAAAACATACTTCTTGACACTATTCTAATATATTCTATTCTATAAAAGAGATTTTGACGTAGGAAAAATCTATTTTGGGGCTCAAGCCATGTCGTCCTGATGGAAGCTCCTTCTGGCAACTTTCTACAGTATAATATTTCTGCGATTGATATTACAAGAGAATAACCGTCAGGTATCATGGGGTTACAACCCCCGGAAACAACTATCAGAAGATATCGTGTTTAATCAGGGACGTATCCTAAGGTAACCATAGGTATCTTCACCCCAAACAGGTCTGACCCAGTCTAATCCACTAAGGGGAAAGATAAATAAGGATCCGTTACACATCCTATCACCTTCCGGTGCTCCTATACAATCTCGCTTCACTATTCCTTTGTACGCAGCTGGTGGCTACAGTGCGGTTGATTTTTGTGGGGACTTTTTTCACTGTTTTTGAAGATTTGTTTTGTGTTACGGTTTCCTCTTCTTTGCCAAAGTTGAGGATCTACCTCTCTTTGTCTTTATTTATGCTAATTTTGTTTTAGCTTCCTTCGGGGACTTATATTTTAGCATTTGGTTAGAGGAAGCTGAAAAACCCAAAAAATGCACTTTAGGTTTGGTAAAATGGTAATTTTGTTTATACTATTTACTCGTTTAGTTGGTTTGGTTATGCTTAATTGAGGTGTTACTCTTGTAATAACACCTTGGAAGGGGAATATTACATTATTTGGTGGTTTGCTTAGTAGGAATCACCCCATAGTAGATTTGAATCCCCATATTGAGGTATTTTCTGTGCGGATCATGTGCGATGAATGACACTTGCTAGGCCTATCATGAGCTAATGCAGCTGTTAATTAGTGACATCCATAAGTCTATAGCTCCCGAAAGGTTACAGGGACTCCAACCCCGAGCAGTCTTATGGTAGGTTTAAGCCACTGGACCTCTACAAGGTTACACAACTACTTGCCATAATGTCCATAATGCGACGACTGTTTGATACCCTTGACAGTGAGGCAGTTGTTGACTAAATGCCCCACTTATACCACAGAAAGAAATAGATATCTGTTTGAGGCTCGGGTTAAGGATAGCAGGTTCAGCCTTACCAAGATCCTTGGACATGATGTGTCGTACAATGTACGATGCTGGGGTGTGGCATGCGTGAGGCGTGGCTCCTGGGAGCAGGTGGATGTGGTGCGGTTCCCCCTGCATCACTGGCAGTGGCTTCCTGGCTGTGTTGAATGTCGTTGTGGCGAAGTGTTGCAGGAACCAGGCTTCCAACCTGGCCGCATGTTCCTCCTGGGGCGGCAGGGGCACCTCGGCCGGTCGGGGTGGTACCTGGCCGTGTCATCGAACAGAACAGGCTCACGTGTGCCACCGCGGGGGAGGGGTGGGGGAACTCCTTGGGTACCAGCGTTAAGTCCCTGCAGGCGTCCAGCGACAGGAAGAGGTGCTTTGCCGGCTGCACGAAGTACACGTCCTGCTCCGTGGTGCGGCCTTGCAAGGTGACGTGGCACACGGCAGATCCAAGGCACTTCAGGGGGAGGTTTGCCACATCCCGCAAGCCGGCGCGGGGTGTAAGGGCTGCTGGGCGGACTTGGAGGAGCGATAGCGAGGGGCCCGCCACTCATACCTGTGCCCCGGTGTCCGCCACGGCGGGGACAGGCACTCGTACTCCTGTGTCGGTGTGGACGACTGTCACCTCCACTACTGGGTGGCTGGCGAGGTTGGCGGCCACAATAAGCACAGCACTAGACACGTCTGTCGGGGATCCTGTTGATTTTGCCTGTGATTTTCTGCAGCATCTGTAGTAGTGGCCTTGCCTGTGGCACCCGGGGCATAAGGCTCTGCTAGAGGCGTGGCGTCCGCCGCAGTTCCCGCAGGGAGGGGGAGGGGACCCCTACCTGTGCCAGTGACGGTTGCATTCGGATGATCTGCCTCGGGGTGTATCGCTGCCGGCCGCGCAATCAGTTTCCCTCCAGTTGCATTGGCACGCAGCGGCGTCGACGCGGGACGCCTCGTAAGCACAGCAACCGGCCCTAAGGGGACTAACACTATTGATGTCGTTGCTACATTGGTACACGTGACGCATAGCCTCATCACTTAGGCCCACCATTAACTTAGGTAATAACATATATTCGGCTAGATTACACTGACACTGAGGGCACTGGAAATTGCAATCGGTGGCCTTTTGAGAACACTTTAAAAAATAATCACTAACACTTTCTCCTGGGCCTTGTATCGCATTGAAAAACTCCGACCATAACACAGCACGGTTTGTAGAGCGTAACACAATATCACGAATAAAATCCATGGCTTCCGTAGCGGTGAGGTTAGTTCATTCCTGTGAAGTGAATCTGGCGTCCAGCGCTCGTTGCAGAGGGGTGTGCAGTATAGCCTGATGTGGTGGACGACCTCGTGGGGTGGTAGTCTGCACAATTCGATCCAGCATTCCATCGACCTCCTCCAGGACCTGAATGCGGGGGACTTAAGCTCAATTTCACACTTCTCCTGGGTTGCGGACGCAGGGACACGAGGTGCAGGGGTAGCATGTGTCGTAAGTCGGTCTTGGAGGATGTTGATCATTTGTTGCTGTGCCGCCATGGCGTGCCTGGCTTCTTGCAGGGCAGGGACGAGCCCAAGGGGTATGACGGGTCATGCGGCCCTTGGGGTGGACCGCGTTGAGCGGCGCTGGAAGGGCATGGTGAGGGTCACGGAGGTTCTTGAGAATTACTGCGCTATGTTGGATGTCAAGGTGGGACGAGAGATACACGGTGGTGGAGGCATGTGGTTTATTGCGTCCTGAGGTACAGACTAATGACAGTTGCTCTCTGCAACCGGCACACTCACTTGGCACCTGCCCGTCATGGGAAAATATATCGTACTTGCAGGTACTCCATCACTCTTGGTTCAAGTTAATGAGTTTTGTGAAGAGGAAAAGATATATTTAAATATAGAATCCAAGATAGTAGAATCTTTGATACATGTAGACATTGAAAACAGTTTTTCATTTTGTTACAAAACTATTACTAGTTCCTTCTCTTAGTCCTGATGTCTTAGGAATGTATCATATTCCAGAATGCAGAAAGAGAAACGCCTACATTCATCCACTTATAACGTTAATTGAGACATTCGTTGGATACAGTATGGGAAGAAAACAATTTGTTTTAAATGTCTTTTATTTATTTAGGGAGGAAAATAGAGTATGAATTATACTTATAAACATTATCAAGATTTGACTCTCTGAAAAATCCTGATAAAATCATTTTGTGAGTTGGTAAATCTGATAATAACTACAGTATTCAACATAGTGATTAATCTTGGAGTTTCTACAGTTTCTTGAGGAAAGGGAAAATCACATATGATTAATGTAGAATTTCTTGATCACTTTCATAACACAGATGGAGATCTCCTCAATTGGTTAAGAATGTTCAATGGGATATGACAACAGAAGATGCACAGACCTCTGAATAAACAAAATTGACTTACTATTTATAAAGGAAGGAAGTGTAACCAAAATTAAATATTTGATAATGATTGCAATTAAAAGCCCAAAGTAAAGTTTACCTAAGTCGGTTGTATTCAGAAAGTAAATGATAAGGACAATCATTTGTTTAAAGATACTGAGAAATTTTGTATTTAATTAAAAGCATAAAAACTACTTTCATGACAAAAGAACTGTGCTGGTATAAGGTCTCTCTCTCTCTCTCTCTCTCTCTCTCTCTCTCTCTCTCTCTCTCTCTCTCTCTCTCTCTCTCTCTCTCTCTCTCTCTCTCTGTTATCCTAAGGAAGTGAACGTGTGTCTTCCTCTGGCCTAACCTAACAGAATGCCGTGATACGTGTAGAATTCATCTCTAGCCTCCATAACGCCCCCATGGTCGTCAATGCAACCCTACCTGTATAACATATATCATTGCATGTTGGGCGAAGTGCCAAATGTTCATAGTAAAAATAAGAAATATCATTAGTAATTGTGTAATATTTTTAGTCTACCTCTCAAAAATTGGTCGAAGTCGTTTTCTGATACTAGTTTCAATAAAGAAAACCACTTTAGGGGTGACTATGAGATTATTTCTCATTTATGTCTTCAGAAAAAAATCTTTTCCTTGGGTTTTTTTTTTCGGGAGAGGGGTGTATTTCTTTGATTGTCCTGCTTTTATGCCTTAAAAAATATAATTTTTAGATGTTTTAGGCTATCAAGTGACAATAACGACAAACTCTTAGAAGGTTTTGTCCCTAAATCGATATTTGAATTTTTGGGGATTAATAAATAAATGATATAAAAATTAAAGAAAAATTTAAAGTAAATATTTTAAAACAAACTCTAACAACATTAAAACAAACAATTCATGTAGGCCTATAGCTATAAAAAGACTTAACGTCAGCCTGTTCAACCTAAAAACATTTTCTGCAACTTTGAACTTTGAAATAAGGCTTTATATTCATGTGGTTGGTAATTTATGTAAAATTAATCTTATTGCAATCATACGACCGTATATCGAATAGCTGATTCAAATATGATTGTGAGAGAGAGAGAGAGAGAGAGAGAGAGAGAGAGAGAGAGAGAGAGAGAGAGAGAGAGAGAGAGAGAGAGAGAGTCCAGTCTTCTGGGTTGGTTCAAGTACTCAACTTTTAAGAAATGTTTTACAGTAATCGTCATGTATTATAACTAATGTATTTGTCATTGTTTATTTGTAATTAGTCTCGGATATATTGAAGACCATATTTCATTTAAGAACATTTTCCTTAAACTTGAAAAAAAAAAACCACGTGGCTCAGAAGGCAAGAAAGTGCTAAAATTGTTATGGTGGCTATGAGCTCATACGGTTCTTAAATTATTTTATTTTCCCTGTTTCCTTTACTCACTGGGCTATTTTCTCTTGTCTCACGGAGTGGTATCTTGCGGAACACCTGTATCCATTAAATAGTTATTCTGTCGAAAATCTCCACAAAAAGATATGAGATTCGACCATCCGAGTCGTGGTTTTTACCCTGGTACGAGCTAAAGAGGCTCTCTTGCCTGCCTAGAAGTTGAATAGACCCAGAATCGAAGTAATATTCATATGTATTTAATTTTAGAAGCACTAAATTGGATTTAATATATCGGTTGAAATGTTTTATGTAATCTCATTTTATATTTGAATATCTTGAAATATATTTCAATGGTACAGAGGCTTCCCTTTGTAACATATATACCAATTATTTTTTTTCTTGCTTTTGAATGTGCTACGCATTTGCTTTGTAGGCCTACAGTTTAACGCACAACATTGACTCTAATATATATAATTAACAACCAGAGTGGCTTTTGATATCGAATTCTACCTTTGGAAATGTATAACCACTAGAAATTCATTTATGATAAATACATCTGGCTGGGAAGGACTCGAACCTATGCCTTTAGAGGCGTATTGTATATTCAAGTCCATCCCAGCCAGAAGCATTTTATTATTATTATTATTATTATTATTATTATTATTATTATTATTACCTGCTAAGCTACAACCCTAATTGGAAAACCAAGATGCTATAAGCCTGGTGGCCCCAACTGAGAAAATAGCCCAGTGAGGAAAGGAAACAGGGAAAATAAAATATTTTAAGAACTGTTGGCCTAACATGTGAATAAACATTTCCTAGATAAACTATGAAAACTTTAACAAAACAAGACGAAGAGAAATGAGATAGAACAGTGTGCCCGAGTGTACCCTCAAGCAAGAGAACTCTAACCCAAGACAGTGGAAGACCATGGTACAAAGGCTATGGCATTACCCAAGACTAGAGAACAATGGTTTGATTTTGGAGTGTTGAATTACCTTGGTTGCTGATGCAAAGTTATTATAGTTACTTGCAAGTAAATTTTGAAAGGCCTGTTATTATATTTTGACAGATGGTCCCACCAGAAATGAGAGAGAGAGAGAGAGAGAGAGAGAGAGAGAGAGAGAGAGAAAATAATTTAGTTCAATTTGGTTCAAATCACAGTGTTCTAACCACTGGTTTTGTTACTGGTAAAGTTGGATAAGAAGCCTTGAGTGACGCTATTGAACTGTAAATTCGCAAGGAACGTGAAATAAGTAAAATAGCCTTACTATAATAGTTTTATTATGGGAAGTGCTGTCTCCTCATGCATAGGCCTACTTAGATGGTATTATATAATGCGTCTCTGCTAACGGATAGGCCTATATACCCTGATCCAAGGTTTATGAAAATGTGGAGAAGTTGTAGGCCTATGTAATATATGTGGTGCCTAGTTTTACAATGCTTATTTAGTTATATAGTTAGAAACTGGTTTACATGAGAGAGAGAGAGAGAGAGAGAGAGAGAGAGAGAGAGAGAGAGAGAGAGAGAGAGAGAGAGAGAGAGAGAGAGAGAGAGAGAGAGGGATATTGTGGTCTGGAATACTTTGCATAGAAAAAGAAACCACGTGACGTTTACTCTGTATGAAAGAAGAATTTAAGAAGTGTAATTTCAAGGTAGAAGGAAATAAAAGTAAAGATTGTGAATCTCATTACTATATTAATTTATTTAAGGCCTAGGTAATATAAACTTAATAACAATGATAAGAATAAGCTTAGAAGCTTTGCAATAAAGAACCAGGAAGTTCAGGAACCAGGTGTATATAATGTTTCTGATCTTGGGTTCCTGAGTGTTAAAATACTGTCTCCTCAGAGGGCTAGAATTGGCTAATGGCTAACTTTTGAATTAAGTTAATTTCTGTTAAGCATCCCCATTGAGAAGTACGATATTATAAGTATTATTTAAGACTCCATACAGATATAATCATGTGTAGTTTGTATGAAAAAAAAATATGGTTTCTGATACATAAAATGAATGTCTCCAACCAGCATAATACGACTCAATTATCATGTAACCAATTGAAAGCTGGATCTTATAGTTTAATAGAACCATTTTATCTGTTGATTATTATTATTATTATTATTACTATCCAAGCTACAACCCTAATTGGAAAAGCAAGATGCTATAAGCCCAGGGGCTCCAATAGGGAAAAATAGCCCAGTGAGGAAAGGAAATAAGGAAATAAATAACTGAAGAGAACAAAATGGCTCTTGCTTGAATGTAAGTTGATTGTTTTGTGGTTTGACTTGATGCTTGCTTTCCCAATAACACACATATATACATACACATCATATTTAGTATATGATAATACCTAATATTTTATTTCTTACAAAATTTCGTACATGGAAATACAGACGAGTTATTGGAATAGTCAAGCT
Organism: Palaemon carinicauda; assembly: GCF_036898095.1. NCBI lineage: Eukaryota > Metazoa > Arthropoda > Malacostraca > Decapoda > Palaemonidae > Palaemon > Palaemon carinicauda. The sequence goes on from NW_027170933.1 coordinate 92,647, forward strand.
TTTTTAGAAATGCTTTTCTTAAAGTGATTTTTTTCCTTGTAGGTAATTATATATCAGAATTTGAGTTGATAAGATGGAAGCAAAGTAAATTTTGGTATATTCGAAAGTATGTAAGCTGTGAATTATTTTTTTTTTTACAGATTGCAAATAATACAGTGTTGTTGTTCTTGTGGAGCAGGGGTGCCATACATACGATAATTATCCTACATGTACGGTTATTTTAGGTCCAGTACGATGTACGATACATACCTTAGGTATATACATATGTGTTTAATTAAACAATTATACTAAAATATTTTGAAATAAGTCAATCATGTAACTCCTTAATAATTATATTGAAACTGTGTACGATAATTTTGGTTTAAAAAACGACAATTCTAAGGCTCATGCACGATAATCCAGTCGAAATAATCTGGCAACGAGTTGAATCAGCTGATATGATCCACCAGCCCAGGGTTGCCAGTTAGGCCTTTTTTCCGGCCAAAAAAAACTCAAATTTGACCTTTTGTATTTAAATAGGTTGGCCTTTAGTAATATGAAAAAAGCCGAGCCTTAAATACTATATTTTTGACCTTTTTCTATTAATGGGTTGACCTTTTAAAGCCTCTGTTGATTAGAAATTGACCTTTTCTCATTTAGAAAACCTGGCAACCCTGGACCAGAGACCACGAGGAAGTTGTTTTGATTACCTTTGTGTACGTTTCGCGTGATCCTGAATGCAAAGTGATAAATTAGGACAATTAAAATAATTAAGGTATGTATAGCAGTACAATGGGTAGTAGCCTTGCTTTTAACTATAACTTTTAACCCAATGAATTATATACTTTGATTGGAGCCTTCACGAAATATCTGATGATGGAGTTAGGTCTTTTCTAGTTTCGGTAAAGTTTTGCTAAAAATAGTTTTTTTCCTTGGTTACATTGCCCTGCAATATCGTAAAATAACACCGAATAATTGCCCAGTGAGGAAAGGAAACAAGTTAATGAATAATCTAAATAAAATAGTTTGGTAATTATCCAAAGAATACGACAAAAGATGCAGGAGAAGGAAGAAACTAGGGTATTATTTTACTGTATTACAGGGTAGTAGTTTCGTAAGTAGTAATAATAATAATAATAATAATATTAAGTAACATTGTGGTGTATGTATGATAGCGGCCCCCTATATGTATTATTATGGCTAACTTGGAATACGGCAGTGTGATGGGGGTTGCAATGGGTGTTAGCCTCCCACCCATTAAGTATGTATTTAAGGACAATGTTGTAGGTTTGGGGAAATTTACGTTAGTTGATGACTATATTTAATTAACGCATGAGGAACTGGCCGCTGATATACAAAGGCTCCCAAGGTTAAGGTTGGAATGTGGGGCTGGTTGGGAACATGGTCTCCGACCAAGTAAAGTTGGGTTAATAGGTTGTGTTGCTTTCAATTGAGACTGATTTATAAGACTTCCATCATGTTAAATGTTTAATATTGCTGTTTGAAGGTTGCTCATGAATGGCAGGGGCAAGGGACAGTGGCATTGTCACAGCAAGCAGGACAATGCCCTAGAGACTGACCACATATTTATTTGATCAGCGCCCATGCCCCCTCTCCACCCAAGCTAGGACCAGGGAGGGCCAGGTAATGGGTGCTGATCACTCAACAGATAGACCTATATGCTCCCCCAAACCCCCCAACCTTAGCTCACAAGGATGGTAAGGTTGCAGACATTAATGGCACTAACGAGTCTGAGCGGGACTCGAACCCCCGCCTGGCAAACACCAGGCAGAGACGTTACCAATCAGGCCACGACATCCCCTGTACCATGAAAAGATTATAAGAAAAGCTAGGATTTGAGTTTTTCTGTCTAAATTGGTTTATTTTTTCTTTCCTTCAGATACTTAAATGTAAGATAGATATGAATAATTATTTATTTTGTAGTGTATATAATCTCTATTGATATACTGTACGATACAGTATTTAGAGAAAGACCATTTAAGTTTAATTGTAAACAATGGGGGATTTTTTAAAGTATTTAGCTTGACGTAAATTTCAATAATCTACTTGTGCTGTAGCAAATTGAGAGGAGGTTAACCCCCTGGGATGCTGATAAAGTCCAGAAAATTATCAGCTTTAAACTCTCTCAATGTTTGGTATTATTTTTCCATTCAGCAGTACTGTACAAAATTGCATTCCACCAGCATATGGGTGTATCAAGTGGTCTTGACTTATTCATTTACAGTAACAAACTACTAAACCTAGTAACAGGATTCATCGTTTAAAGGTAGTTGGGGTGGCAGTTCAAATTTCGATGATCAGGAATTGTAGTAGAGTAATATTCTTGGTGCTGGGCATAGCGTTTGAGCTTATAGTAGACTGACATAAGAGAATTATCTGGGCTATATATGCAAAAGTTCCAGTGGGTTCTTTGGCAAGCAACGTCTCATAGGTCAGTAGAACCATGTGAGCGGAGATGGTATCTGTTAGGAGGTTGCTTATTTTTTTATGCATGCTCCGGGCTTAGCGCCAGGCTAAGTAAGCAGCCCGGAGTTGACATCAGTTTGTTTCATGGAGGAAATACCTGGGTGACGTGATATGCTATGTGATTGGCTAAGGTGCTCTCTTGGAGCTTTATACATTCAGGCAGGTTACTGTCCTGCTCATTGTTTGCCGAATCATTGCCATAGTTGGTGTCGTTCTCACGTGAAGGGGGTTGCAACTTACCGTTGGTTAGCTGGCTGGAGAAACAACTCTTGGGTCGTATTGAGTGTGGGCTTCTGCGGATAAGGACAGCTTCTGGTATGTTGAGGGTCCTGCCGTCAATTTTCTGGATTATGAATTTGCAGAAATAGAGCCCTGATTGCATCCTGTTGCGTGTGACAGAACAGCCGTTTAGAAAGCCTCATAGTTGTCGTATTTATGTAACTTCTTGGGCATCCTCGTACGAGGTACAGTATAAGTATCTGTATGAAACATTCCTTTTCTTTAGGCTGCCCTGTGTGGGATGGGTGGGATTGTTCTTAGTTATGAGGCAGTTGGGTGTAGCTGTCTGATAATAGATAACGTTCAAGGTGGTGTCTTTTCCGACAGTGGAGATGATGTTTGTCATAATATTCCTTATGGCCTTTTCATCTTCTTGGTAGTTCTTGTTCATTAGTCCTTTGTAATATGACTTAGTACTTGTCTAATTGGGCGTCATTGTATCAGTTGTTCCTTTCTGACCTCTCTGTAGACCCGGTTGGAGGTACCCATGAGTACAGTACTTGGTTAACCCTAGCCAACGCCTCATGATTGACCCTGCAGGAGGAATAGTGAGGGGGAAAGGCTTTTACTAAGGTGTTGCTGTTATAGTAGACGTAGATCTTTGGTCTTATTTCGGGCAGATTCCTGTCATGTTCGTGTCTTAGAATAATTGCTTTGATTGGGTTAGTTTGTATGGAGCCAGCTGAAATGTGCGTGCACTGGTGACCCCTCTATGTTGATATGACGTTTCGTGTGATGATTTTAAGATCATGCGAGATCATGCTGGAAGTCATCCTCGAATACGTGTTTATGCCCTTTGAGTGATTTGGTCTATAGGGACGTCTCTCTGAATAAATTGCAGTCTGGATACGATAACCTGCTTTTTATGTGCCTTCAGGAAATCTACTCTGAGTAATAGAAATGTGATGTTTGGAGTGATGAAACAACTACAGTACAGTATATGACTGATGTCCAATGCTACTTTCCTACTTCTGGTTCCATAAATCTTTCGCTGGGCGGTTTTTGCGGCAGACTCTTGGATGGTATTGAGTTCTGGTTTTGATCGTTCATTGGTGATGACTTGGACAAACTATTTGCTTGTGCCTATGTTGATGAGAAGTTGCCTGTAGCACATATGTTGGTGATATAAAAACTATTACTGTTCTTTTTGTGTTTCTTGAAGGGGAGATAGCAAAAGGCAGACTTATTTCCCCGTATGAGGCTGGCTGTTGCTGATGGTTAACTGGTTGAGCCACAACAGCGGGGATGTGCATGTTTTTGATAGAATACAGTACTGTACAGCCTTCATTGATCTCCATGGTTGTTCTTGTGCTTTCTTGATTCTAGCTGTAATCTCATTGGCATTGCAGGTGCTTGATAGCACACTTGTAATTTCTTTACCGGGCAAATCTGGCTCACTGTTGTTTTCCTTTTCACTTTAGTAGTGTAGTTTGCGGCGACCGCTGCTACTGGTTGAGTGATTCTGCTGATGTCTGGCCCAAGTAAACCTCACCTTGGGTAATCCTTGAGAGGCATGGTGGATGCATTGGGATTTACTGCGACTTTCTTAGGAGTACTCAGCGCGCTAAGTCCACCGTCATTTCGTGTTGGCCGTCAATGGCAGGAAGTGTTAATAGTTGTTGGAGTTGCTTGCAAATGTGAGAACCATTGATTTCCTATTGCCATTCCTGCATTGTCTAGAAATTCTCTGGCTCTGAGGTAAGGGCCAGGCTGAATAATGATCTTAGTTCTATCTTCATAGTTCCATATGTGATGGTGGTGTCTGTTTCGACTAACCACTCTGCCATTTGTTCAAAGACATCGTCAATTAAGAATTCTTATTATGGCATCTGCTTTTGTGACGACGGCTAGATTTTATTTGACGTGAAGATTATTTTTGTAGATATTCGTCGTCCTCCTGGTTTGCTGCTTACTTGGGGTTTAATATCCCAATTTGGACAGTGTTAATGGTGTTTCTGGAAAGGGAATCGATGGTGGTGTTAAAAGAACTCTTCAGGTAACTGATGGCGCAAGAATTCTCTGGGATCGCTGGTAGTTGTCATTGTTGGTGCACTGACCAGAACTTATATTTTTATGAAGGCTCAAATCAAAGGCTGATAATCCATTTGCTCCACAAATTGCTATTCCCTGAGCATGTCCTAAATGCTGGATTGTCATTAGTTCTTTGTTTAAACGTGGAGTTTTCTTGTTTGCTGGAGATAGCTTCTTGCAGAAAAATGCTAACAGTCTGCGGCTGTAGCCTGCTCGATTCCTGTCCCCACCGCTGTGTATCTGTGGTCAGCGTAAGTGACCTAGTGGAGTGCGGAATCACTCAAGCAGCAGAATTAAGGACATTTTTTGTTTCTTGAAGTAAATTCAGCGAAAGGCAGACTTGTTTCCTATATGAGAAGAGCAGTCTGACTGTTGCTGACAATTTTTTGGTTGGGCTGCTGTAGCATGCTTTTTGATACCATTCAATTGGGTTTGATTACATTTTTGAGCCTCCGTCCCAAACCTTCAATGAAAAATAGCATAGGCTGTTTGGTTGCTCGTGTTCTTTCTTGATTCCAATCTTATGTCGTATTCTCTGGCAACCATAGTTGCTTGGTAACACAGTGTTGTTTATGTGGTAGTTACTGCTCATGGGTGGTCGACTGAGTTCTGCCAATGTCGGGACTAAGAGAATATCATCGGTCATTTTTAGGAAATCCTTGAGGGGCGTAGAGATGTATAAATTTTTGTTGGCAGGAAGTGTTACTAGTTGTCGGAGTTGTTTGTATATGTGTTGGGGGCATTGATTTCTTGAATGATGACCTTTGTTCTGCCTGTGATCTACCAGACCTTGTTTACTGTTATGAATGGAGTACTGTAGTTGACGGGGAACTAGATACCGGTCATTGGTGTGTGCGCATAGTTCCTCAGACACCATTGCGGACAGACACGGCTAACAGAGTACGGCCCATCATAGGAATGAAGACCACTCCATTACCATAGACCTGAAGGATATGTGACCCTGGATCGTTTCTCTGTTCTAAGGGAGCCTTTCTCCATAGAATGTTTTGGAGAAGTAGTTACCAATTCAAATCCTGGTACCTGGTCTGGGTACCACTCCCATAGTGTTCATGCAAGTTTTTACGCTAGTCTCTTTTGAGCACTTTCTTTCGGGTCTCGTCTACCGAAGCGACAGGTCTTGGTGAGCTCTCCTTTCTACCCTCCTACAGGGGAATCTCGTCGGCATCAAGACAGACTTCTTTCTTGTCTCGATCTGCAACAGAGTTAATGCTACTGTTCCTCCACTGCCTTCCAGATTGATAAAGACAAATCCTTTTAAGAATCCCTTTGTCGACGAGAAGGTTAGTCCTGCACGGCCACCTCCAAGCATTGACACCGATAATTTCCGAAGCTTTACTGGTTAACAACCAGCATTCTTCATACCTTCGGGTTAGGTGGCATCACGAACATGGGACGATCTACCTGGTAGTGGCACGATGAGTTATATTATGCTAAGAAATTTCCTCTCCTCCAAGAATCTAATGTATCGGAGGAGGGATGACATGGCTACATGAGTTTTTTCCATCTAAGGGAAGTGATTTACAAAAGGAGCGCACCTGCTTCTCAACCTACTTGGTGAAGAATCAATTGTGATCCTTATATCATTGCTTGGCAGAAAGGCTTCTTAATACAGGTCTTCACCATTTCTCAACCGGCTCGTTATTCATCTGAACAAAATACTTCTTCTTTTCCCCAGTTCCAGTCTTTTGTCAGTGTTCGAGGACACCTTCCTGGAAATTCTAAATGCTTTCTCCGTTCGGCCCATTTTCCTTTTTCGCTTATTACTCCACAATCTGTAGATAATATTTTGGAAAGCATGACCCTGATCTCTCCCAAATAGCTACACACTAGTGGCATTTGAGTCTGCTGTTTTCTTTTTCTCCTTTGTCGAGAAAGTTCCTCAATCTTTGTGGTGATGGATGTCGCTCAGGCCTTGAAGCAGGTTTGCAATTAGGACTTGCGTCTTTACTTGTTTCCAGAATCATTTGGACTCTTGTGACGTTCTGGGAACCTTAAGCCGCTGGGAACCTTTTACAATGTCGAAGGTTTCAAGTGATACTGCTGAAACCCTGGTGGCTGGCAGCAGATACGACATTGACACTCTAGACTGTCCTTTACTAGTCTAGCCTTGACGAAGCTAGTAGGAACCGGCATATCTTTGCCAGTGTCACAAGTCATTCTGGAGGTTAAAAAATCTCCATTACCTTGGTTCAGGATTTTGTGGTCAGGACTTATAACTCGGCTGTTCATCACTTGAAGTCCTCCTTCATCTCTTCCCTCCCTGCCTTCCCATCTTGAGAAGACACATCTCTTCCTAGAACAACATTAAGAATAGGAGAAAAGACCCCAGAACTCTGATTCTATCTGGCTTCATGGGACATTCAGATGTGCTTCTCTGGCTAGCGAGGAGACAAAGTAAAATGAATGCTGTCTGGCAAGGAAGCAAAGGGGTCATCCCGGGTTCGAGCTCACGAAGTCTGATAATTTGGATCTATACCAGCTCTTGGGAAGAACCTATCAGGAGCACAATTCTTGAAGGCTAGAGTTGGGTAAGGACAGAACTGTTTCTGCTCATTATCTATGAGATAGACCTACAGGTCCCAGGATGCTAGTACTGTATTCTTTGCCTAGTGGCAATTCATAAACAAATCGTGTAGCAAACCTAGCTCCTTCACGTAACAAGAAACATGTCGTATAACATAGCGATGGGAATTTAAGTTTAGAGTGAGAGGTAATCGACTGGTTCTTCTACATGTTCTTAATTCCCCTTTCTTGGGGTTCAGCACATGCTTCAGTATGTGCTGGATCTTACGCTAGATGTATGGAAGCCACACAATCAAGCAAATTTTCTTACATATAAGTTTTATTTAGAAGTTTCTCTTCCATCCTCCTAGACGAGGGGAAGGATGGCTAAATGTATACAACCCATTATTCACAATGACCATACATCCTGACAACATATTCGTCATGCGGATATAAGTTTTCCGTGACCGTCTACTAGCGCCTGATAGTGACCTAGCCTAATATCTGTTGCGTCTTCAGTTTATTAATATTTACCCCAAGGTTTTAAAATGATTCCATTTTCTTTCCTTTCAATAGACATGTGTCTAGTAAAGTAATGAGAGACTAACCGCTAATGGCAAGAAGCGAAGCATTATGGGCTCTTTGTCTTTCAATTTCTTTGTTGACTCGGCAATTGTAAGACTGATCCCCTTCCAGATTATAAGTTTTTTGCTTTTAATGTGGTGTTCCTTTGGGTTTTTTAGAGTTATGCATGGAGATGTACAGTACTGTACTCATTCATTTATATCTTATCGCGCCACTCGTGTATTTTACGTATGGCTCTGACATTTACTTCCTGTAGATCTACATCAGAACATGCAGGTCCCAGTGGGCAGTAGCGGATGTAGTAGATGGTCTGGGGTGATTCACCTCGGGCATTCAGCGTTGGTGACATAGCCCTATTCTGAAGTCCATCTCCTGTTTCCCTAATCATGGGTCTTGCTTTATTTAAGGTGGCCCACTCCTTTCTGTTAAGGGACACTCCAGAAGGTTGGTGTTCACTAGGGTCAGGTAGTGCTCCATGGGTTGAATTACTGTCCCTCTCCCTCCATATCATCAATCTGTAGGCAGTTGGGTTTAGATGTTCAGGATTCTCCACGGACATTCAACTATTTTCTCGATTTTAGTCGCCATCTAGTACTGTGTTTTTAATAACCATGGTGAGGAGTGCATTTGCAACCGCTATCTTTCACAGTGATCTTTGGGAGCAAAGGATGATTTTCTCCTATTCATTTCTTCAGAGCAAAATTATTTTCAAGACTAAAAGCCTGAAATGGTTGATGGTATTTAATTAGAAATTGACTTATTTGTCCAACAAGAGCTGTTCAATAGCTTTTGGACAAACCACAGTATAAACATTACAATTAGTGTTTGTGGTTTGAATTAGAATTCAAATTTTTCCTGTCTTTAAATGCAATGTTACAAGTTTAGCTACAGAAACTAGCCAAGAATTGGATCTAAATATTATAAAAGCTTTGATGATTAAGGTTCAGGATATTAGGAGTATACTTACATACAGTATCTTGGTTTTAGCGGAAATGATTCTATGGAAAGAGAAAGAATTTTATTGGCAGTCTAATTGCTAGCATTTTGGTGTTTGCTGAAGATTGTCTTGAAGGATCCTGGCTTTCTTATCGTATTGTGGGGCTCTTGATCCTGTATTAGCTGCTGGTAATGCTGTCTTTTAATTTTTTCTATTTCGATTGATTTATAATTTTCCTATTTTTGAATTACTTCAAATACTGTACCCTTAGATGAACAATTTGGAGTACTGTTTTTGAAGCTGTATTTTGAAATTGTTCGTTTCCATCAATCTAGACCAGTCTAGGATTTCATTTGTGTTATACAACGATTTCATTTTAATTTTTGCCCTATTTCTTTCCTTCACTAGTATCCTGCCTGCATCACTGTGTGGGAGTCAGTAGCAATATGAACATCATGGGGGTTCATAGAAATAAACATAATTTTGATAGTAAAATGTGTTATTTCTTTACTGTACAGTACTTGCCTGATGTTCATATACATGCCCACCTTCCTCCCCACTGACTTGTGATGTCACGGCATAAGGAATACAGTACTTTCTCATTTCTCCTAGACGCCAGGTAGGCTTTTCAATCAGGTCAGTCGAAATTGATTTAACAAAAGTTTTGTGCCTTCTCCCAGTAAACGAGTTTCAGATATTCCCAAAATATCTATTTTCCTCTCCTGCATCATCATCACTATTTCTTCCTCCTTTTCTCGTAAGGTACTGAGATTAATTGTCGCTATTCTAAGGGATTTACGTTTGTTGTTTTCTTGACCACGTGCGTTTTCGTTCCGAGTCCGGATGTGCCCGGGCATCCGTTGATCAATGAGTCTGTCCTGAAGCAAGTCGTGCGTTTGATTAGTGCCATCCATAAGCCTATAGCTCCAAAAGGTTACTGTATAGAGATTCCAACACCAACCCCGAGCAGTCTTATGATAGGTTTAGGCCACTGTACCTTTACAAGGTTACACAGCTCCTTGCCCTAATGTATTTTGACCTTCGGGCCGCAGTACTTTCAACTTAAAAACTGAATAACAAGAGCACTTAGGGGTTTGTGTCTTGCCATTAATTGTTAGTGTGGTTCATTACTTTACCAGGTGCATGTTTTTTTTATTTTGTTGGTAAATGATAAACCAAACTTCGGGAAAAGAAACAAGGCAAGTATAGAAATGACCAATTTTATTAATAAAACTCAGTTTTACCTTAACTATAGAAACCTGAATCCTTTAAGTCATACTTAGCCTGCAGGTCAAAAGTTAGAGCTCAGCGGCCTGTCGGATGGGTAGGGCTTCCTCACCACCCGTCAGTAACTACCTCCACCTCATTAAAGTTTTAACAGCCATACCCAGCTTTGCTGAAAGCATGCTATTCCCCATCTGGATTCTGTCATGTGCAGAACTACTACAAGAAAGGAATTTCTCCAGAACTTGAAAATTCAGGTTTAGAGGTTACTGAAACCTGCTTTCTGGCGCCCATAGGCTTTCATATTTGGATTACCTCTCGGCTGTCATTTTCACACACTCGGGTGGTTCCGTCATCACCAACCCCATCTCGTCTCGCCGTCATTGTCGGTCTGGGGGGGTTCCCTTGCCATTTTCACACTCTCGGGTGGTTCCGTCATCACCAACCCCATCTCGTCTCGCCGTCATTGTCGGTCTGGGGGGGTTCCCTTGCCATTTTCACACTCTCGGGTGGTTCCATCATCACCAACCCCATCTCGTCTCGCCGTCATTGTCAGTCTGGGGGGGTTCCCTTGCCATTTTCACACTCTCGGGTGGTTCCGTCATCACCAACCCCATCTCGTCTCACCGTCATTGTCGGTCTGGGGGGGTTCCCTTGCCATTTTCACACTCTCGGGTGGTTCCGTCATCACCAACCCCATCTCGTCTCGCCGTCATTGTCGGTCTGGGGGGGTTCCCTTGCCATTTTCACACTCTCGGGTGGTTACGTCATCACCAACCCCATCTCGTCTCGCCGTCATTGTCGGTCTTGGGGGTTCCCTTGCCATTTTCACACTCTCGAGTGGTTCCGTCATCACCAACCCCATCTCATCTCACCGTCATTGTCAGTCTTATGTGTTCCCTTGCCATTTTCACACTCTTGAGTGGTTCTGTCATCACTAAACCCATCTCATCTCATCGTCATTGTCAGTCTTATGTGTTCGCTTGCCAACCAAGCACAGTCTTCATACCCTGTCTTATGGAAAATTGCGATGTTTTCACATCGCCCCCTTGCAAATAATTACCGTACATCTCTTCAGACAGGCTGCCAACGCAAGAGCCTCTGCTCCTCCGTCATATAAACAAGTTACTGGTGCGGAGTTTTCTTACGGTTTGTTTTATTTTCAGTTTATGGGATTTGGTACATCATAAGTGTAAAACACCTTTTTTTATTTCTCCTGCCTGAACAATTTTCTTTTCCTTCCCTGCACAAATATTCAGTTGAGGTGATCCTGTCACTTTACTCATAACTGGAAGTCCCTTTATCCCCTTTACTAAAATTGTCAAATGGTCTTTTTTGCCAAGATTTTGATGCTGATGTTATCACTTTGCATCATTGGTGTAACTGTTGTGACTAATATTGTCTTTATGTAGTACAGTAATCATAATTATTTTATAGTTGACGTATGGATATTGGTTGCGCTTTTGATTTCCCTCCACAAATTTATGGACATTGCCCTATGGGAACTTGCTTTGAATGTTAACCTTTTGTGGCAACCAGCCCTTTTGGTTGCTTATGATCATACCAGTGGTGCTCTTTTGTACTCGGTGTACGTTTATTTTTATAGTTTTGTATAAGCAGATTATTCCTTCTTTACTGCTGTACCGTACTGCATGTTAACCCTTTTACCCCCAGGCTATTTGGAAATTTCCAACCCTTATCCCCCAGGGGTTAATTTTTGTCAAGCACATTTTGCAGTATATATTTTTTAAATTGCTCTAACAGCCTTAATTTTTGTCATTGTCAGGTTGGTCTCATTCTCTTGGAAAATGCCCGAAGTTTTTCAAAAAATTATCAAAAATATGCAAATAAAATTTAAATAGCAGTTTTTTACGAGAACGTACCGGTACGTCCATGGGGGTAAAGGGATGAGTTTTGTGAAACGTACCAGTACGTCCTTTGGGGGTAAAAAGGTTAAGATTTGGGGAACTATGAAAAATATAAAGCCAAATGTTAATAGTACAAATTGAGACAACAGGATGCCAATGTTTCATGTTTCAAATTCTACTGGATTTACTTAACATGGCCATTCTTACCTTCGTTGAAGCTTTGCTTATTGCCAGAATATTTCTGGCATATGTACTTCAGCCTTATTGTATTTTCTTTACTGGTGATGGTGCAAATAATATGAGCGCCTTAGTTTGAAGCCTTGGTAGGTAAGATCTGTTCCCCCCCCCCCTTACATTCTCTAAAAATATTTTAGAAATTTTCCTTTTGTTATTGATATGTTGGGGGTTTTATTCAAGTACCTTCTTTTGGATCTAACTTGGTATATAAGGAATGCAGTCTTCCAACTACACGGTAATTAGGACCGTAATTTTGGTGATTTCTTACTGCATGTCAAACTAGCAGTGCCACTAATAAAATTGTGAATAGGTTCTGTATACACAAAGACCTATAATAGGCAGGAATTCTAACAAAAAATGGCTTTAAAGTGATGATCCCCAATTATACATGAAAACTCATTTACACTCATTGTCAGGAAGGGAAAGTGACATAAAACTGATGATGATGATGATCCTAACTCTTGCTCACAGCAAAATGAAAATGTTAAATACAATTTCCTTGGTCCTTATAAGGCACACATCTATTGTATACACTGTACAGGAATGAGAGTCTGTATCTGAAACGTCGTAAGGTACTGTACGTACAAAACAGCAAGGCCACAAAGACTTAAAAACAGTCCCAACTAATTTACTAATGTAGTCAAGTGAGCAACAACATTAAATATGACTGATTTGAATTTTATTAGGAAAAATTAAACAACTCTTAACTGCAAAACCTTCAGTGAAATCTAGAACCTCTTGATTGGAATTTGATTCAGGGTTGCATTGTCTACCAGTTCATCCAGTTTTTGTTCATCGCTTTGATTATTTTTAGTCATTTTCCTCTGAATCAAATTCCAATCAAGAGGTGATAGATTTCACTGAAGGATTGGCAGTTAGTGTGGTCTAATTTTTTTTTAATAAAATTGAAAGCAGTTACATTTAATGCTGTAGCCCAATTGACTGCATAAGCGAAATAGTTGCGACTGTTTTTGAATCTTTGCTGCCTTGCGGTTTTATATGTACAGTACCTTACGTTTCAGATACAGGCTCCCATTTCTGTACAGTGTGTATACTATGTGTGCACATTATAAGAACCAAGGAAACTTTTTTGACTTTTTTTATTTTGCTGTGATTCTATTGCCTGTGATAATGCTCTTGCTATCCTTGGAAACACCCTAAAAACTACATGCCTGTGTTTTGACTGTAGACAGGATGGTACAGCACTTGTGGCCTACCTTTGCCATGGATTAGAGACCTCATTTTGAAGGCTGTGTGTCGCGCCTTACTTGTTAAGCTAATTGACCTTGATTTATAATAATTGGCAACAGCATTGAGGTGGTAGATGAGATAAATAACGAATGTTATATCCCAAAAGTGGGAGACTATTTGTTATCTCCGCATTGGTCACACTTGGTTGACACATGAATTTCTGCTAGCTGACCAACACCAGCCTTATTGCGACAACTGTTTGGTACCCTTGACAGTGAGGCTTTTGTTGACGGAATGCCCCATTTGTAGTACTGAAAGAACTAGAAAAATGGTATGTTTGAGAAGGTGAGGATGGCAGGTTCATCCTTGCCAAGATTCTTGGACGTGATGTATCGTAGTTTGCTAGCAGTATTTTTAGGTTTATTTCAGAAGCAGGTCTCCTGAAAAATATTTAACTTTTATAATGACATCTTTGCTTTCATGGTTTTAATTGAATATTCTTTTATTCTTTATTTACGACAAAGGATATTGGCATCAATGACCTTAGATGTCAGGAGGCCAGAAAACTTCATATCAATCAATCAATCAATTGACCTTGTGCACTGTTGAACAATAACATATTTGTAGTTTCATATTTGTTCTTACCAACCGAGACATTTAGCCTTGACACTCTCTGCTTTTCCAACTAGGATGACATAACCTATATTCAAAAGTAACAATGATATACAGCATTTTGACATTGTTACATGACTTCTGCACAAGGTGATTTGAAAATAATGATATTTTCTCTAACGTTTGTCAAGTTTCATTCAGGATGTAAAAAGGGACCAGTCAATGTTCTACTGAGTATGAGAGTGAATGGCCCAGATGTATAGGAGTTTGTTTGCTATTCTCGCATATTATCCTGAGCTAAGAAATAATAGAATATTAAAGACTTGCCCCCATAAACACATCTGCTTTGGCTTACAGTCCCAGGGTATGTACATCCTAGAGAAGTTGTCTCTCAATAAATGAATAACAAAAAGATATACAGTACTGTAACAGCAGTACAAGATAGGATTTATATCGTATTATACATCCTGCCATGTCTTTTAATCAGTCTTCGTCAATATCTTCTTGAAAAGGTTTTACATCAACTCTTCCCTCTATGGTTGTCAGTCTTGTAATTGTTCTCCTTAACTCCTCTCAGTTCTAGGTCTTCATCTATCCCCATTTCCGTGAGCATACCCTTATATGCTACAGCTCAGAGTGAAGCTAAATGCGCTTAAGCATATACCAATAAAAGGCGTTTACGAATCTATGTATTTTAGGTATAGGACCTTATGGTCAAGATGGCCTATTAAGGACTTTTATGTTGCTTATGACCTGAGATCTATTGATAGCTGAATTATTAGATTGGCTGTGACTGCTTATATGTAAACTACCTGAGATCTTGTGTAATGGGAAACTCGTAGGTACAGCAGATGTCACCATGATACCTGTGTTTACCGGTACGAGGATGACCTCGGTTGTTGATAGATTGACTGGAAACACGATCACGTGGCATCAGTGCCTCATATTCATGGCAAAGACCTAATCCAGGAGGAAAATTAAATACAACTAAGTAGCGTTTACACTCATGGTAGCATAAAACTACAAGGGATGTCTTCTGTGAATTTCAGAGTTCTGTAGTCACTGTTCTGTGACCTGCGAGACCCTCTATAGCTTCATGTCCACTTTGCTTTCTTGTCTCATTGGATGGAGATGGTTTCATGAAAATGAAAATTAGTTGGAGTTTAGTTTAAGGTCACTATTATTAATCAGGTGTTATTAGATTGTAACTTCGGTAACTACAGCTTCCTTCATTAATCTAGAGAAGGAGACTTTCCTGTTCTTCCTGTTCTAGGCTGTATGACATAGATAGCAGTTCAGATCCACCAGGTGATGGTTCCCTTAAATGCTAATATCTTTACCTCTTGATTAACTTTGCAATTGTGTCCTTGATGTATTGAAGATTCTGAGCTCTGAAAAGGACATGGATACCCTTCTTTATTTCTTCTTGTGCTTTGTTTTCTGCCTTCAACGTTAACACCAGAATACTGTGGTTGGGAAGTAGCCAGTTTTGTCCTCAGATGGTCTGTGGGTCGACGTGGGATGATGTTGGGGAAACGGTGTGGGATATTATTGATGTGGGTATGAGGGCGGGTTTGGTGTGGGTGTAGCGGGTAACGAAATTAATAATTAAAACCGTTAAGTTTAAAGGAATGTTCTCTCTCTCTCTCTCTCTCTCCCTCTCTCTCTCTCTCTTGTGACAGTGTTGGGAAAGACGTAAGTATTCTGGGAGGGTCTGATGTGCACCCAGTGAGCCTTTCTGTCTTGATGAAGTGGCCATGACTGTGGAAGTTTACTGCACATGGCTTTCATCCACATAGCAGTTGCGTTTGAATATGGGAGGAATAGATTTTTAATTTACCTAGGAGCCGCCCACTGTTACTAGAAATTGTTTTTTAATGACAAATGCATACACACAACAACACACATATACTGTATTGGCTGTTTGTCCTGTTGAAGAAGTTTTCATATTGAAAATTAGGTTTAAGAAGAAAAAGGTTTATTGCTATTTAACCAACTGCTTTTATCGTTTCAGGTTTAGTCTGCTCATGCCCAGAGACAAGGGACAGTAACAATACCCCTAGCGAAGGCCCCACCAGTGAAAAATAGCCCAGTGTGGAAATGAATTAAAGTAGAAGACTGTCGAGCTCTAGCGGAACTAGAGCTCCAGTCCAGCGATTGCCTTCAAGAGTCCAAGTAAGTATTTTTGTATTTGTAGGTCCTGTTCATTTTTTGTATTTTTTTGTATTTATGAACAGATGGATCTATTTATCAGGTGTAATTATTATTAATATTATTATTATTATTATTATTTTTATTATTATTATTATTTTTATTATTTTTATTATTATTATTCATTATTATTATTATTATTACCTGCTAAGTTACAACCCTAGTTGGAAAAGCAGGATGCTATAAGCCCAGGGGCCCCAACCGTGAAAATAGCCCAGTGAGGAAAGTAAACAAGGAAAAATGAAATATTTTAAGAACAGTAACAACATTGAAATAAGTATTTCCTATATAAACTATAAAAAAACTAAAAAAACAAATGGAAGAGAAATTAGACAGAATACTTGAACCTTGCCACTGAATTGTAGACAATGCTCTTTTACATGGGTCTCTTGCTTCTAGTACAGTATTATTATTATTTTTATTATTATTATTATTATTGTTATTGTTATTAGGTACAGACAACCCCAGTTGGTACATGTATAATTGTTCCGTAACTGAAATACAAACCACGCTATTTAGTATGGGTAATTACTTTCGGCGTAGCTGAAATGACGAGCCATTAGAATTTTAACGAGGGTTTACTACCCCACTGCTAGTTAGCGGGGGGTAGGGGAGGGTAGCTTGCTACCAACCCCCCTCACACACCTGTGCTTGAGCTCACTTTGCTCTCGGCTCGGGTGGTAGTCGGACGTGTCCGTTCTCACCCTCGCCTCTCTGACAGCCATTAATGTCTTTTTGCTTTCTCTCCTTCAGGTTTGAGTGTGAAGTTGGTCTCTGCGAATATGCGCACCTGTCCTGGATTACCCGACGGCCCTTGTGGAACATTCATGTCGGCGGTCGAGACGGACCCTCACACCCTTTGCCCTTACTGTAGAGGCTAATGGTGTGATAGTGGTAATAAGTGTGGTGAGTGTAGGGAGTGGTCTACCTCCCAGTGGGAGAGGTTTTCTCGGCGACTTAAGAAGAAGTTTAGGCGGGATATTTCTCCTTTGAAGTTTTCTTTGAAAGGAGAAAATCCCAAGGACTCTTCTTCCGTTGCCCAAACCTCCGAAGCTCCCACTCGATCGGTCTCTTTCGAGAGACCGTCGAGGACTTCCCATCCTCAGGGGAGTCACGTGAGGTGAGACGTTCCCCAACGCACCAATGGGGGAAACCCCACCTCGCACTGGAAAGTCTTCTTGGGTAAGGGCGGCGAAGAGCCTACCTCCGTCGTTGTTGGAGTCCTGCATCCCTCCCAGGAGGGAGTCGAAGGATTCTAAAACAGTACCGAAATCCTCGACAAGACTTAAAAATGGAGCCAGCCAGTCACTCGGAGAACGTCCGCGATTCTCCCCAAGAAAAGCCTTTGGGGACAGGAGACTTCGCTGCGAGTCCATCCGGAGGAGAGCTACAGGAGTCAGAACATGCATTTTGGCAAGTTCTTACCCTTATGAGGACTCTCAATAGGTTTGCTGACCCAGAGACTCCCCCTTGAGAGGGCAAAGACACGGTCTTGGACCGAGTATTTGGGACTTAAAAACCCTCTAAGGCCAGTGCGGCTCTGCCCTGGTCTCGGGGTTAAGATTACCAGGGACAAGATCGCAGTCCAGCTCTCTGAGCTAGCCTCCTCCAGCCGATCCAGTGCCGGCAACAAGCTTCTCCCACCTCCTCGCGTTCAGCAGAGGAGGTACTTCGAGATCTTAGAGGAGCCTTGTTTAGCTCTTCCCCTTCACCATTCTTTGGAAGAGCTTTCCAGGGGAGTCCCTCTTGAGAGACACTCCAACTGCCAGTTCTCATTCTCGGTGACTGAGATCTGGTTAGGGACCTTAGGTATCCTGATACGTTCGGAGGATTTCTCCAAAGAACGTACCAGGAAAGCTATGGAGACCTTTTTACTCTCAGGCACTCGCACGATCAAGTTTCTGGCCCACCAAGTCTCGAACTTGTGGGCGAACACCATCCTGAAACGTCGGGATGCGGTGGCTGAGAGGTTCCTTCAGAAGGTCCCTAGCACCGAGATAAGCAGGCTCAGACATTCTTTCGTGGAGGGAACGAATCTGTTTGAGCCTAAAGACGTGGAACATGCTGCTGAGAGGTGGAGGAAGTCCCACCAAGACTCCCTCCTACATAGGGCTTTGACATCCAAGCCCTATAAGCCTCCAGCACCCCAGCAGCCCCGTCCTACCAAGACCTCGAAACCGACAACGGCAGCGAAGACAATGGTGTCTAAGCCCGTTCCTGTCAAGGACAGGAAAGGCAAGAAGGCCTCCAGGGAAGGGAAAAATCCTAGAGGGAGCAGCCGAGGCCGCAAACGCTAGGATTGGAAGTCCCCCTGCATGTCCACCAGTGGGGGGATGCCTACAAAGTTGCGCAGACAGGTGGCAGCAACTCAGGGCCGATTCCTGGACGATTTCCGTAATCAGTCAGGGATATCGCGTCCAGTTCACAACATCTCGACCTCCCCTGACGACGAATCCAGTGTCATTGAGCTTCCTTGCCATGGGATCAGCAAGGGGGCAGGCCCTTTGGGCAGAAGTCCAGACCATGTTGAAGAAGGGCGCTCTCCAAGAGGTGCTCGACGGGTCCCTAGGCTTCTTCAGTCGACTTTCTTGTAAAGAAGGCGTCTGGAGGCTGGAGACCAGTCATCGACCTCTGGGCTCTGAACAAGTTTGCCAAACAAACTCCGTTCAGCATGGAGACCGCAGACACGGTCAGACTCGCAGTAAGACCACAAGACTTCATGTGTACACTGGATTATGAAGGACGCGTACTTTCAGATCCCAGTCCATCCGTCTTCAAGGAAGTACTTGAGATTCAGCCTAGACAACAAGGATTACCAGTTCAAGGTGCTGTGTTTTGGTCTCTCCACAGCACCACAGGTTTTCACCAGTGTTCACCCTTATATCGTCGTGGGCACACAGGATCGGCATCCGTCTCCTCCGTTATCTGGACGACTGGTTATCCCTTCTTCAACACCGAGAGAAACTTCTGGGACTTTGCCAGGATCTGGGGATCATGGTAAATCTCGAGAAGTCCTCTCTGCTTCCCACTCAAAGGCTGGTTTACCTAGGCATGATTATAAACAATCTCCACAAAGCCTTTCCATCAGACGACAGGATAGCAAGGCTGAGGAAGGTCGCAAGCCCTTTTCTCAGACGAGAAGAGCTTCCAGCCCAATCGTGGTTACGTCTCCTCGGTCACCTCTCATCTTTGGCTCGTCTAGTTCCCAACGGTCGCCTCAGGATGAGATCCCTCCAGTGGCGACTCAAGTCCCGGTGGAATCAAGGTCATGATTCCCCGGACGTCATGATCCCTATGGGACGTGCGGAACGGACGGACGGACCTTCAGTGGTGGGTGACAGACGAGAACCTACGAAGAGGAGTGGATCTTCTCGTCCTCCCCCCAGGATTTGATGCTGTTTTCGGACGCCTCAAAGAAAGGGTGGGGGCCCACGTTCTACACCACAGGACCTCAGGCCTGTGGTCAGAATCAGAAAAGTGCCTCCATATAAATCTTCTAGAGATGAAGGCCGTTTTCTTGGCCCTTCAACAGTTCCAACAATACCTGGCGGGTCACTTTGTGGTGGTGATGAGCGACAACTCCACAATAGTGGCTTACATCAACAAGCAAGGAGGTACCTTTTCAAAGCAGGTATCCCATCTTGCAGTAGAGATACTGAGATGGACCGAAGTCTACTCGATTCCACTATCGGCAAGAGGAATGTGCTCGCCGACAATCTGAGCAGAGCGTCTCAGATAGTGAGTACCGAGTGGTCTTTGGATCATCTAGTAGCCAACAAAGTTCTGACTTTGTGGGGTTCCCCGACTGTGGATCTGTTCGCGACAGTGTTGAATTTCAAGCTCCGGCTATACTGCTCCCCAGTCCCGGATCCCAAAGCGCTCTAGCAAGATGCCTTCCAACAACGGTGGGATAACATCGACGTGTACGCCTTTCCCCCGTTCTGTCTGATGAGGAGGGTGCTCAACAAGACCAGAATATCGGTCAATCTTTCAATGACCCTCATAGCTCCGCTATAGCATCACGCGGAATGGTTTCCGGACCTTCTGCAACTCCTAACGGAACTTCCGAGAGAACTCCCTCCGCGACACGATCTTCTCAGACAACCACATGCCAACATCTTCCACAAAGCCGTAGCTTCGCTACGACTTCACGCCTGGAAACTATCCAGCATCTCGTCGCTGAGAGAGGATTTTCGCAACAAGTTGTGATCAGGATGTCTGGACATGTGCGAAAATCATCCGCATCTGTCTACCAGGCAAAGTGGAAAGTCTTCTGTGGTTGGTGTCGTGGAAGGGGTATCTCTCCACTCGATGCCACTATTCCAGCAATAGCGGAGTTCCTCGTGTATTTGCGGGAAGAAATGCGCCTTTCAGTCTCGGCGGTGAAAGGCTATCGCTCAGCCTTAAGTCTAGCCTTCAAGCTCAAAGGAATGGACATTTCTTCCTCGCTGGAACTTTCCCTACTCATACGAAGTTATGAACTTACCTGCCCTCAGTCGGAAGTGAGACCACCTCCATGGAACGTGGTTCGAGTTCTCAGGTCTCTTAAGAGACTTCCCTATGAACCATTACGCCAGGCTTCAGATCGCCACCTAACTTGGAAGACGGTTTTCCTACTAGATTTGGCTTCAGCCAAGCGAGTCAGTGAACTTCATGGTCTCTCGTATGACATCGCCCATTCAAGGGGATGGGCGAGGTAACGTTCTAATTCGTCCCTGAGTTTATTGCTGAGACTCAAAATCCGGGGGTGGCGGACCCTAGGTTCGACTCCTTCCAGATTTCGTGTCTCCGTTCTGTAACAGATGACCAAGACCATCTCCTACTGTACCCAGTAAAGAGCTTGAGGCTGTATCTCAAAAGAATGGCTGCAGTCCGTCTTCAGGTGCAAGCATTGTTCGTTAGCACTGGGAGGACTAAAAGGAAGGTCACCAAGAACACCATCTCGGCATGGATTCGTAGGGTGATCCATCTGTCCCTGAATCCAGACCCTCCCCCGCCACATCTCCCTAGAGCATATGATGTCAGGGGCGTAGCTACGTCCCTGGCCTTCAAGAAGAATTTCTCAGTGACGCAGGTTCTTCAGGCTGGGGTGTGGAAGCGTCAGACGACCTTCACAGCCCAGTACCTGCAAGACGTGACCCACAGGAGGCTCGATACGTTCTCTATCGGCTCTGTGGTGGCTGCACAACAGCTTGGTCTTCTATTTACAAAGAAAACATTCATAGTATAAATTTAGAGTTGAACATTACCTTAAACAAAATCAGCAATGCCTCATGAAGTTCGAGTCCTGCAGTCACTGTGCTGTGCTTTCTATGACTAAGTACTATAACTCAGCAATGTCTGAGATTCCTTTAGGGAGAATCACTATCTGTCAAAGATGTACTTTAATAAGAGTAGTATATCCACTTTGCCATGGTCTGTCATTAGACTGTGGTTGGTTGAATAGTCTTATGAATATCAGAACTACAGGGAGTGTACTTTTGAGTCACTTTTTAATCCACGTTTATTTTTCGGTTGTAAGTTCCTTAAACACACCTTCCTTCACAAAGCAAGAGAAGATGATTTTCTGGTTTTAGAATGTACAGTATGTCATAGAAAGCCGTTTGGATCCACTGAACCACTAATTTCTCCCTTCTCCACGGACTTTACGATCTTGGCCTTGTTCTGTCGAATCTTATGATCTCGGAAAGTGATGTGACCTACGAAGAACAATACTCTTTCATATTCCTTGTCTACCCTTCTTAGTGTTCTGTATGCTTTACTATGATTCTTATGTCTGCAGTGCTCTTTTGTGTGTGATTGCAGATGGAACCTATACCTGCTAAGTTGCGGAAAAATGTGTTGCTTTGATAATGAAACTTTAGATTCTAGACTGCTTTAATTTAGGCTGGGCTTATGATTCACTGTTCTGTACTGTATGAATGTATTAAAGAGAAAAAAATTAAATATGCAAACATTTAATGGGGCAGTTTAATATACTTGTGGTGCAGTAGCATCAGTTTTTTATCCCCCATGTTCCATTTTTGGGAGTTATTCTGGTCATTGTTTATGCACACTCATTTTCATGCATTACATACAATATGAAATGCATGTGTGTGTGTGATGGTACACTTATAACACTTGATTATCAAGATAGTATTTAAGGAGGCTAGAATTTTGGTAATTTAGCTCCTGAATGAATTAGTGTTGCATTTATAGATTAAATTATTTTTTTTGTTATTATTATTATTTGCTAAGCTACAACCCTAGTTGGAAAAACAAGATGCCATAAGCACAGTGGCCCCAACAGGGAAAATAACCCAGTAAGGAAATGAAACAAGGAAAAATTAAATATTTAAAGAATAGTAACATTAAAATAAAAATTTCCTATACGAACTATAAATACTTTAACAAAACAAGAGGAAGGGAAATTGGATAGAATAGTGTGCCCGAGTGTACCCTCAAGCAAGAGAACCCTAACCCAAGACAGTGGAAGACCATGGTACAGAGGCTATGGCACTACCCAAGACTAGAGAACAATGGTTTGATTTGGAGTGTCCTCCTAGAAAAGCTGCTTACCATAGCTGAAGAGTTTCTTCTACCCTAACCAAGAGAAAAGTAGCCACTGAACAATTGCAGTGCATTAGGTAACCCCTTGGGTAAAGAAGAATTGTTTGGTAATCTCAGTGTTGTCAGGTGTATGAGGATAGAGTAGAATCTAAAAAGAATAGGCCAGACTATTCGGTGTATGTGTAGGCAAAGGGAAAGAACTGTAACCAGAGAGAAGGATCCAATGTAGTACTGTCTGGCCAGTCAAAGGACCCCATAACTCTCTAGTGGTAGTATCTCATCGCAGTGATATAAAGTATTCGCCTTATTTGATATACCATAGGCTATACTTCTTATTTGCATTTGATAAATTATATTAAACTTTGTGTTTGGTTGCATAGACTAGTCAGCGTAAGACAAGGATATGGAATTAGTACAGTAAAGCCTTGGCTAGGTATATATTAATTAATTTGACCACAGTTTTGACATATTTGCACTTGCTTGGTAATGATGTCAAACAATGGTTTATATAGTTGTATTCAATTTATTGCTATTTAATGTACTTCGGCGTCAGCCTCGCTTTGGGTTTATTTGTTGTTTGACTAGGCTTATTATGCGATTAAAATCAGGATTTGTCGTTTTGAGATTTTCTCAGGAGTTATATTGCTTGTAAAATCTTTATAGCATTGAGTAATAATATTAAGCTAAAGCTTACTCCTCTTGGTTATCTACACACACACACTGAACAGTCTTTTTTCTTCCCCACCTTTGTTATCCCTACATTAAGAGGTTGCTTGCCTGATGTGCCTTCTCATATGCCTTTTATCAAAGGCATCCTCTTCCCCCAAACCTCTTCTCTCCATATCGTCCTTCACCTTATCCTGCCATCTAATGCTCTGCCTCCCTCTTTATCTTCTCCCCCTAACAGGTTCCTCCTAAGCCCTCCTCACTCCCTCCCCACCATCCATCCTTAACACGTGCCCACACCATCTCAGTCTTAACATTCTTATCATCTCAGTAATCTTCACTACACCTGCAGTATAGGAATATTACAGTCAGTAAGTTTAGCTTGGTAATTATTCAAGTACTTCCCTTCCTGAAATTACTCAAAGGAATTGTCGAGTAAGTGTTATATCTATAGTAATTAAATCTACTGTATAGATCTTGTTCAGTTAAGCGAGTTTTAACCATCCCAGGGATGTAACCGTTCTTGCGAGTGGAATTCCATGAATGGGTATGGGTAGAGTTCTCTTGCTTGAGGGTACACCAGGGCACACCAGTCTATTTCATTTCTCTTCCTTTTTTTTTTTCTTTGAAGTTTTTATAGTTTATATATGAAAGATCTAATATAATGTTACTGTTCTTAAAATATTTTATTTTAATTGTTCATTACTTCTCTTGTAATTTATTTTCTTATTTCATTTCCTCACTGACCTATTTTTTCCTTTTGGAACCTTTAAGGTTATAGCATCTTGCTTTTCTAACTAGGGTTGTAGCTTGGCTGGTAATAATAATAATAATAATAATAATAATAATAATAATAATATCAAATGGTGTGTATGAAACTATTAAAAGGTTCATGCTTTTACCACTGTAGACTTCAGTCTCACTCAGTGAGGTTAGTGCTTGATGTAAAGTAACCGGCTAAAGGAAGGTTGTTCAGACACAACTTGTCAAATGATTTAAGTTAAGTACTTATTCCAGGTGTTTTAGATATAATTTTCCTTTGGTAACTTACATCCCAGGATGAATTACAAGCATCTTGTTTCGTCAAGGAGTTCTGTCAGAGCAGACATTGCTGTAAAGATAGTTTATGTGTACTCCACTCTTGTAATGGTTTAAAGACACTTCTTACCTGTTTGCAAATTCATTGACAATGGCCAGTACTATTGTTATTATTATTACTTGCTAAGCTACAACCCTAGTTGGAAAAGCAGGATGCTATAAGCCCAAGGGGTCCAGCAGGGAAGGTAGCCCTGAATAAACTACGAGAAGTAAATAACAATTAATATAGAATTTTCAAGAACGTTACTATCAAAATAAATCTTTCAAATATAAACTATAAAAACTTTAAAGAAACAAGAGGAAGAGAAACAAGGTAGAATAGTGAGCTCAATTGTACCTTCAAGCAAGAGAAATCTAATCCAAGACAGTGGAAGACCATGGTACAGAGGCTGGGGCACTACCCAAGACTAGAGAACAATGGTATGATTTTGGAATGTCCTCATAGAAGATCTGCTTACCATAGCTAAAGAGTCTCTTCTAATCATACCAAGAGGAAGGTGGCCACTGAATAATTACATTGCAGTAGTTAACCCTTTGAGTGAAGAAGAATTGTTTGGTAATCTCAGTGTTATCAGGTGTATGAAGACAGAGGAAAATATATAAAGAATAGGCCAGATTATTTGGTGTATGTGTAGCCAAAGGGAAAATGACCCGTAACCAGAGAGAAGGATCTAATGTAGTTGTTCTCCAGTGATCTTTGGCCCTTGACATTATTATGGTTTTATTGTAGTCAAAATTACCATTTTGTTTAATGCAATATAGATCCTATTACTTCACTTTATCATTAATTTTTTCCCAATCTCCATGAAACCGATTTGTTCAAAGAGACATTTATGTGTTTTAACCCAGTCTGGTTTATACCAAGAAGAGATATAAGATTTCACCTAACCTGCCCAAGGGCTCTCATTACTGAGAAGATTGTCGGCTATTAATGCCAGCTTCTATTTTTCGTATACTGAAGTAGGGTCATATATCAGTTCTAATGAATCTTGTGGTTGTGGGACCATATAAATTTCTAGCAATGGGGCTTAAAAGAATACATTTAAAATGCCAAATAATTCATGTCATTTAGGAGAGGATGAGGATCTAAAGTGTAGCTTCGGTAACTCGGTTAAGCTTATTGAAGCCACAGTATTAGGAGTGTTCCGTATGTCAGTCAATACTGGCTCAGTAGTACAGTATACTTTCTCTAAAGTAAGTGTCAACAAGGATAGAGTACTTCAAACTTAATTTTTATTCCCACTTCACAAGAGACTTATGAACATCTTTTGATAGTAAAAGAAGTCTATTATTGTTAATACCAGTCTACGTTTACCTTTCATAACCTTAGAGACATTTTTGTTAGACACTATGATGGCTATTAAATATGGGTTATGCTAGTTTGGCTTTTATTTTTTTATCATAGAGACCATATTGTATGACTAGGATATTCCTTGTGAACTAGTTATAGTCAGCTTAAAGCATGTAGTGGCTGGAAATTAGTGGTCACTCTGTGCTTATGACTTTCAGATGTGTGATATGGACAGGAATATTGATTAACAGTAATGCTTTAGGTCAGTCTCAATCACTATCATCCTCATCATAATCTCCTCCTACGCCTATTGACGCAAAGGTCTCAACTTAAAGTAACAAGAACATTGGGTGTGTAGGAAATGCCCCCCTAAATCTCGATGAAGTCACTGGCAGCAGGGTGATGTATTGGGTTTAAGGTGAGAGACGAGATGTCCTTTCAGCTTTTACTCCTGATGCCAGGTAGATGATTATCCTGGAATTAGTAGGGACCGGCAAGGGTCCCTTGCCTTCATTGGATAGGCACTGCGCATCACAAGGCTATCCTTTGATGAATCTAGCCAATGAATCCTCTTTGGATTTAGTCAGTCTCAATAGTGTTTTCTTTTTTTTAAACCTGTAGAATTCTACAGAAAGTCATTATCTTCATCATCCAAGAGTTTTGTTTTTAATATATGCAATAAATAAGATTTTTATTCATATAATTATAGGGTCACTGATATGCAGTAGTAGAATGCTGAATTGACATTTGAGAATTTTTTTGTATTCGCACTTTTGACTCGCACAATCCTCCCAGCTTTGAATGGCTACTGTACCATGGTCTTCCACTCTATTGGGTTAAGAGTTCTCTTGCTTGAGGGTACACTCGGGCATACTATTCTATCTAATTTCTCTTCCTCTTGTTTTGTTAAAGTTTATATAGTTTATATAGGAGATATTTATTTTAATGATGTTACTCTTCTTAGAATATTTTATTTTTCCCTTTTTCCTTTCCTCACTGGGCTATTTTCCCTGTTGGAGCCCCTGGGCTTATAGCATCCTGCTTTTCCAACTAGGGTTGTAGCTTAGTAAGTAATAATAATAATAATAATAATAATAGCACAAAGGCAAGAGAGTAAGGAGCAAAGTAAAGTAGACTACTGTACCAAATCTGCGGCCCTGTATAGTATGTGCGTTTGTCTACAATTCATGTCGCCCACACCATTTGATGGTATAGCACTGACAATGACTTTTGATATACAAACATAATTTTTTTTATCAGATCTTTAAAACTATTTTGGTGCCTCATTAGCTAATGGTCTATGCAGTTCTGTTAACTTTATTATTCCGTCTACCTGTCCATCTACACTTCATCATGTAGTTTACTTGCTTATTTACATCTAAGATACAGTTTGTATCAAGTACAAAACTGTGGTACAGGTTGATGAAAGCAAATACTGTACTATACAAGAACTATTTTTTCAACTATCTTATGCTTTATGCATTTCTGATTGGCGCAAACCATTTTTTTCAAGCCCTTTGTGTATAAGTTGATAGGGTGACCATGAGAAACACTGCATTGTACACTTAACAAGGGAAGATATGCTGTAATGAATTTGTCAATGCTGTAGCGATGATGCCTATTAATATACAAACACAAAATTTAAAAAGGACTTATAATAGGACATGATGCAACCTAAGCTAACCTAACCTAGTACTGTAGGTCATTCTCTTCCAATTCTTCTCTTTTCTTCTGTCTAATTTCTTCCTTTTTCCTTGTGCAACTTTTATAATAATTTCATTAGATTATGTTTTATATTATAAGAATATTAGTAATTGTTTATGATCAGTACAGTTTTTGGAATAAGATGTTGACACTGCCATTATGATATTAAGTCGTTGTTCCCATTTGAATATTATAGTGGAAGATACCTTATTGATTATTAATTTGTATACCCTAAATAATGGTTTAATCTGAATTTGCAAATGTACTCTTCAGAAGTTCAAACTTGCCGTGAATATTTAAAGGTTTACCTGACTGACATAAGTCACTCTTCATAGTTTCTATATGACAGATCTATTTCAATGTTGTTACTGATCTTAAGACATTTCATATTCATGATTCATTACTTCTCATATAGTTAATTATTTCCTTTCGTCATTGCACAATTTTGTCCTGTTGGAGCCCATGGGCTTATAGCTTCTTGCTTTTCCAACCAGGGTTATAATTTTTCTAGTGATGATAATAATAATGATAATATTAATAATAATAATAATAATTAATAATTATAATGATGATAATTTTAGAAATCATTTAAACTTATCAGGTCTTTTGCTTTGTGAAATGCAATATTGACAATAAGATTTTTTCTTTTTTTCTTTATATATGAATTATTTCATATTCATTATTTTGTATTTGTTGAAATGGTTTGTATCAAAAGATTGTTAGTACCGTACTGAAAAATTATCTTTATTTTTTCAGGATCTTTGTAGCCCCGGAGAGCATCAGGCTGCTCAAAGGTATGTACAGTAAATGGTTTAGATTTGTTTTATATAGTTTTCCGACCAATTTCGTACACATTTAGATAATCATTGTTGTTTAGGTACACGTTTTATTAATATTTTGGGCATTTTGGAATGCGTAGGAATGTATAAAAATAAATACCATTATTTCTTATGGGAAAAAAGGTTTCGGTACTCAAACAAATCGGTGGTCGAACACTGATCCCGAACGGATTATGGTCGAGTACCGAGGTATCACTGTATTAATTTATCTTTCTTAGTATACAGTATTAACGGTAGTTCGCTAGCGACTACTTTTACCTATTACCAGTGCAAATACCACTACAGCTTTTTTAGAGTAATAGAGGCTTTGGTTTTATTTAGTAGTGTCATAAGTCATTGCCTTGGGTCCATTCTCCTCATAAGTGACTTCTTTAATTCCCAGATGGGTAGATTTTTTTAAAGATTCACTAATTCTGGAAACAAGTTAATAAGTTTATTGCTAATGAATAGTGAACCTGTATTGCCCTGTGGTAGGGGTATAAGAATACTACCACAGGATGTTCTGTGTGTTGTAGAAAGCTACTGACAAAGGACTGCTGCCACCTTGATTTTTAGCAAAAGGCTATGCTTACTACCAATAATTGGGGAAACTGCTGCCTTGCACTTGGACTGTTTAGTCAAAGGTTAGGCCCACCAACAATAACAGATTAACTACTATGAGCTGTACCACAACGCACTCCGAATATTACCATGTCAAACTCATTTTTCTTGCAGGTTTCTTGCTTTTTATTGTAATCCATTTTTTAGTGATACTAAATCAACTTTAGAGGTCTTTAAGGATGCAGGTAGAATGTCAGTCATTTTTGGTGTAATATTAACATGCTTTTTTCCCAGTCATATGGGGTAAGCACGGTTGCCTTCTTTAAGAATGATTTTGGTTTGGCTTTGGAGTAGACCCTAGTCCCGATCGGCTGTCCTGCCTGACATCGCTTAGATATCGGTAGTGTATGTTCATGTGCCGTACCAGGCACCAATGTCCTTCCTCTCTGGAGCGAGGCGTGGTTAGGACAAATCCTTTCTTTTGAGTTGAATGAATAAAAAAGGGATTTTGGTGAAGGAAAAATCTATTTCTGGGCGAGGAACCTGTGTCGCCTAGTGAAATACTCCTTAAAGCACCATTTCAAAGGTATAAATACTGCTAAATATACTAGAGAAAAAAGTTGCATGGAATGCTAGAAATATATCCAGCTCGCTCACCCCTAAAGGGTGTCGGTATTAAAACTGGGGCGAGTGATACCACTACCAGAGGTCCCTTTCCAATTAGACTTCTCCCTCCTCAAAATCCCCCGTTACTACAAGGTGTCGTTCACTACAGCTACTGCCCCCCCCCCCCCCCCCCACCACCACCACTACCTATCCTTCTCCCATCATTCCTTGTTAGCACCCATGAACGTTCGGACGTGTTTTTCGTAGTTCTGTGTTATCTTGTTTGTGAAGATGTCAGACGTTTTGGAGATCCATGCTCCCAAATTGAGTATTATGTTTGTCTGTTTGGGACTTCTAGGTAGCGACACGTTCATTCTATTACCTTGTTGGGTTTTATCTCAGCCACTTTGTTGACGCTCCCTTACGGGTGTGTATGCGGTCTTTAGGTGTCGCTTCCTCGGATCTCTTTGTTTTGTAAGACTTTCTATTCGTTCCTTTTAATAATTGTAGTCTTATTTTTGTGTTATGGACATCTAATTCAATGTTTTGACATGATTTCCTTTTACTAATTGTAGTCTTATTTTTGTGTTATGGACATCTAATTCAGTGTTTTGACATGATTTTATCTTTTATTTAGGCTATTTGGACATTACAGTAGTTAGCGGCTTCGGTCGGGAGCCTTTCTTACGAGAATTCTTGGTTTGTTGAGTTTTTACGGGGAATCGGAACACGTTTTCATTCATTTTAGTCCTGCCTGTCGAGATCGGTATTTTACCCGATTTTGGAGGACTAAGCTTTGTTTAAATGGTATAGTTTCCTAAATAAAAATTTTATTTTGATGTTGATTTTAAAAGTTGTTATTGATCAGATGGTTTGGTTAAGGAGCAAACATCATCTACTTGATGTAAGGTTATGTCTTTGTCTGCATCTTGTCTAGTTTTTCTTTCTAATTTTGTACTGGAAATTAATGGTACAATGGGAACTGTTGAAAATACCATTAATAAATTTTTCTTTTTGGATATTTGATCATGAAGTGTCCTTTGAGAATGGAATTAACCGAATTTCATTGTGCGGTGATATTCTGTTGCTTAAAGTAGACTTTGTTTGTTGGTCTCTCTATGCAATCTCCATTTTTGTATGGTAAAATTTCCTTTTTGCTAAAGCGCAGATAAATCTCAGTAGGAATGATTTGTAGGAATTAATTCTTAACAGACTGAACCTGTCAAGACACTACCGCGAGATGGTTATTTGGTCCTTTGACCGGCCAGATATTACTACTGTACATTGGATTCCCCTCTGGTTTTGGCTCATTTTTCCTTTGCCTACTCATACACCTAATATTCTGGCCATTCTTTACACATTCTCCTCTTTCCTCATAGACCAGACAATGCAAAGATGACCAAAAATCCTTCTTCATTCATTCAAGAAGTTAGCTACTGCACTGTAATTGTTTAGTGGGTACACCTACACATACATCTGATATTCTGGCCCATTCTTTACACATTCTACTCTTTCCTCATACACCTGACAATGCAAAAAGGACCAAAAATCCTTCTTGATTCTTTCAAGAAGTTAGCTACTGCACTGTAATTGTTCAGTGGGTACTTTCCACTTGGAAAGGGTAGATGAGACTTTTTAGCTATAGTAAACAGAACTTCTATGAGGACACTCCAAAATCAAACAATTGTTCTCTAGTCTATGTTGATGCTATAGCCTGTGAACACTAGTTCAGCATTGCCACCAAATGCAATACAGGTTTTTGGAAGGAGTGTATTGACCAACACACCTCCATCTAGAATTTTTGGAATTTACAACTAGTGAGCTATAGTCCACTGGTGTAACAACGTTATCAAAGCATTTGATAACGTCTTACTTTGTATCCATTCTAAGCTCACCCATATCAAAGAGAAAGTGACACGCCATGGTGTTTTTATCTGAAAAACTCATCCGTGTCTCCGTTGCGAGATTGACATGAGATGTATATTCTGCTGAATCGCTCTCAGTTGTTTGTCAGTGGTGATATGATGACAGGTTCCTGTCTGTCTGAGGGATAATGTCTTATGGAGCAGGGTCAGTTTGTTTTTGATGATATCTAATATAGTACAGTACTGGGATAACTCATTGCTCTAACCGTTCATCAACAAACTTGTCATACTAGGATTGTCCAACTGACACTAGCCACAGCACTTTCACTCCTAACTTCCTTTGCGTCGCTTTGGACTATGTCGTTACTGCTGCATCGATTTCCCAATTCCTGAAATATTGTGACCATTGGTTTCACATGGGTTGCAAATTTGATTGCATCAAATCTATTGGTTATGGTGCGTAGTAAATGTATAAATTGTTCCACATGAAGTTTCAAATTGATCATTTATCCGAGCAATTTCTGGACTAGCTGTGATGCACTGAATTAAAGCAAAAGGGTAATCTGTGATTCCAAGGATGTGTACCAACCGTGTGTCACACGATCGTACATAAATTATTTTGTATATATTATGCTTGTATCTGCGGTCTTCCCTCGCACTAAAAAGAACCTGAATATTCATGTCTCCGGTTTTCCTCTGTAACATTGTCACTTTCTCGAACATGTATTTTCCTGTTGCCTTGAGGTTTTGTATATAAAGGAGAGTGTTCCTTAATAAAGTACTGTACTCAGTTGATTGCATCCTGCCTTTTGAGTTCACAACCCCCTCTCGGCCCGTCACAGATGCCTCCGTTTGCTTTGGGTTGTGCACTCATCTGTTCATGGGCTTAGTCATTGGCTATTGTAGTGCAGTTTGTGCATTCTCTGCATTAGGGAGTTTTAAGAAGTTCAAGTTCAAGAACCAGATTCCAATATTGGAACTGTGGTGACTGCTTAGCATTTGACTTGAGCCATGTTTTCAAGTTCATCTTTTTCTCATCATCCAAGAGAGAGACTGCATATTCCTTATTGGCTGACATTTGCAGGATGTACAAAGAGGCTGCTGTATCTTGGTGTATATATCGAGATCTCGTGACAGCAGTCCCATTAATATTACATCTGCTCGACACATGGTTGTAACGACTGAACAGGGATCAAAGTCCAGCCACTTCCACTGAGAAAGTCTCCAAGTAATTTCATGGGATTCTTCTCAATGTGGAGCCCTCCAATTACTACAACAAACTGTGTGTCACCCATGGGATCTTAATTACAGGTTTCTGACCTGGATGCAAGTGGTTGATAGCCTTTTCTATCATTTTCATTACATGCAATATTGTTGCAGCATTGTGGGCTGGTTCAGTGAACAATGGCATGAGTGCTGTGTGTGTTATTAGTGTAGAATAACAATCTGTCTACCTGTATGGTATGCTGCCCATGACTCAGTCTTGTGTGCTAGTCTCCTGCTTATCTTGTACAATGTTTGACATCTCTACAATTAGCCATTTTCGGCTTCACCTTTGGTATCAAAAGCACAGTGTCTGCCTTGGATTCACCTGTGGACACGGTTGCAATCATGTCAGTTTGAGGTAAGCTGACAGCGTCAGTGTTCTCTTAGTAGCAGGATATATGGGTACAGGTTCTTATTGGTTTTTTATTTGTCTTGCACTTGAAACTGAAGCATAGATATGGCAGTTCCTTGGAGTGAATTCATGGCATTTCTGGCAGAGGGATTGTGATCAATATTATCTACAGCTCTGACGGTAAACAGTTCACCTTTCAATGGGGAAGGTAACACACATTAATCTCTCTTTGGGCAGGATGTGTTGTACAATGCTAGCGGTGTTTTTGGAATTATTTCAGAAGCAGGTCTTCTGAAAGCAGTTTAAATTTTATAAGGACATCTTTGCTTTTACGGTTTTAAATTGAACATTCTTTTATTCTTTGTTTATAACAAACGATATTGGTGTCAATGACCTTCGATGTCAGGATACCAGAGAACTCATAAATCAATCAATCAATTTCAAAATGAGTACATGCATGTTTGAAAAATGCATGGACCCTGTCATATGAGATACACCGACCACAGTTTGACAGTCTTTCCAGTCAAACCAGTATAAATCACAAGAGGAGTTTCTCTGGTCTTGTGGTGGCCAGTATAAGATATAACCAATTCTTTCTGAGATTTTCCTTGTATTGAGCACCACCAACTGAGATATTGGTAGTGCTACTTGTGTTGCAGAACTAGTGGATTGGTTATGTGTTGTGTGATTAATGTAATTAACGATTTTTGTTT
This sequence comes from Palaemon carinicauda, assembly GCF_036898095.1. Classification (NCBI taxonomy): domain Eukaryota; kingdom Metazoa; phylum Arthropoda; class Malacostraca; order Decapoda; family Palaemonidae; genus Palaemon; species Palaemon carinicauda. Next base: position 126,300 of record NW_027170933.1, read on the forward strand.
GTAATATACCTTGGAAAACACTGCCACAGTTATGAGGTGGTTAGATTGTTTACACCTTTAGGAGTTGTCGGAAAAACAATGTCGTTGTGACGAGGGGGACAGATCGTTCACACCTTGAGTTGTCAGGTAGCTGTTATCCAGGTAGGGTGATTGCCCCGGGGCTCTGAGGTTGTGAATTCGTGGTGTGGGTCCTTTCTTACTATTCTCCTCATTGGTTGGTGAGTTGCAACTCGAAGCTCGTCCATTACTACCACCGAGGGAACTTGTAAGGTGAGTTTTAACTACATTATGGTGCTTGATACAGTACTTTGCCCTCACAGGATCATGCTCACAAGAGCAAGAACACTTTCTAGGACAGCATCCTTTTAATATTAAAGGAATACAGTACAGTACTCTGTACTGGAATGTCCTTTTTCTCAGTATTTGTGCAGCACTTGCCATATGGACGGCATCATCATCATCATCATCATTGTTGGAATAAGCAATCTTGATGGCATCTTCAATGTCAGAATGGAAGATCAGCATCTCCTCCTAACATAGGGTTCGGCTCTTAAGATCTGGAATAACACTCGCAAGTCTCTCCTTTAGTCTTGTGGTATTCACCTTTCCAGTAAAATTGGAAACTTGTTCTTTTAGTTGGAATTCATACAATTTTCCCGAAGTTTGACCTTTTCAAGATTGGTAGTGTTTAATTTTTATGGAATTCTTCCATACTGTATAAGAAATAAGCTCAGCCAATATACTATGACTTCTCTTTGTTTGTATAGTCATCATGTTTTTTTTGCAGCTTCATGTCAAAGTTGGTTATACTATGTCATGCAGCTTGAATGATAGTGTGCATTTAAGGCATGCATATCACCTTCGGAGAGTTTTCCCAACAGTTTTCGTTCTTGAATATATGGGCATATTGGTGAATGCTTAGGTTGAGTTTGTCTGTACATTGTGTAACTTTTCATGTTTTTCACTTTCATCACAGTAGAAACAGGTACTTGACTTAAATATAGAACTGCATTGCTGTGTCTTGTCCTGACAGGACTTAGTTCAAATCCTGGCTGTTTTTTAGCCTTCTGTTTTTTAGCACGGAGCTTCTGTTTATGCCAAACTGCATTGTTTCTATTGAATGACTTCAATTCAGTGCCCACTGTCCTAACTTTTAATATTGATATTTTCTGGCAAACATCCTGTCAGAAAATTCCGAGAAAGTTTCAGCAAAAAGTTTGTATCAACATTGTTTACTGCCCTCGGGTTTAGAAGAGCCCACAATGTTTTCACCATAGTCCTTGGTGACATGAGATGTCTTGCAGAAGAAAACAGATGATTGCAGGGATGGAGAAATAAGATGAGTCATAAAGTTTTCATATTCCATACAGCAACAGGGTATAAACAATGGTGCTCTGCAAAGCAAACAGCTCATGCTAAGAGAAGCAAGAAGAGTATGCGATAATGCGTATGCACAGAGTGCTGACAGTGCGACTCGTGCAAATGCGTTTGGAACGGACAAAAATTATAGAATTGAAGGATGCATTTTTGCATTCAAAGAGTTATCTTGAGCATACTAAGCAAGTTACATACAGTGAACTATCATATAATAGTGTGCAAAGCAAATAACACATAGTGAATTTATTAAGTATGAAGGTACGAAACAAGCTGCGTAAATGGCACGTGAGCTTTGTACAATATGTAGCCTTGTTAAAGCTTTGAGATCTGCAATGAGTTTTGGAGGACATTGACGACTTTTCCATGTCAAGACTATGGACCCCAGGAGATCATAGTTTGGAACTTGATTGGGACCGGGCACCGGATATAAGAATTGACGTTTCTGACGTTGCACTCAACTGCTTGAGAGAAAATTTCTTACTCACATGATCGCTCTCCAGCAGTGAAGTTCCCAATCTTGTCCCATCTGTGGGATGCTGGGTCCTGTAGGCAGCTGTGTTTGCCCACATTCAGCCTGGACAGGGGACAGGTGTGGGCTTCATAGTTACGTTACACCTGAGCATCTCTGGTTGCAGCTTAGCAGTCACTGTCATGTGTCTTTTCTAGCCCAACTTTGCATGGACGACTGAGGATGAGCGGACATACAAGTACAGAGAAGGTGACCGTATAGTACCTGAACAGGAGAACGACCAGAGTGGTTAGGCATGTTTCGTAACTCGAGTAGGCCACGTTCAAAGACCCTGGAGTTGTATCCTTAAGGGGCCATTTTGAGGATCTAAGTGTTTGACAGCCTTGACGGCACCCTCAAAGTGTCCATTTGACTGCAGGTAGTGTGGCGATGAAGTTACGTATTTGGTATACACTCCAACGCTCTAAAAAGTCAGCAAACTCTATCCTGTTAAACTGCCATCTTCCATTGGTGAGTAGACTCAGGGAAACATCAACCTCTCTGAAGTAGTGGAAGAAGTGCAGCATGGTTCAGGAGGCAGTCGTCGAGCCTAGTGTTTATAAGACTCAACACCTCGTTGGCTGTCATGCAGTTTGGAGAGAGTGTGGCAACATAGAGCTGCAGGAACTAGTATGTTTGCGCTCCATAGCGCGTAAGGTCGCCATCAGTAGAGAGGGCTTCTCACAGCTTCCAATACGGTAATAAAAAAGCATGCAGGTAGTACCGATTTGTGGGGAACGCAGACATGATGTAATCGTGAAGGCGAACATAGTGAGGGTTGGCCTGTGCTGCTGTCGACATGTCTAGCAGGGTCTGGGCGACATTGATAGTTAGGGTATCCGCTCCCTAAGAAGCTATTACTGTACAGCACAATGTTGATGACAAACCTGACGTGTGATATTACCTCGGTACAGAAAGTCGTATCCCCGGATATGGGGTAGCTGACTGGTGCCAGGGAGACTGCATCTAGAATCTATATTTTCCGGTGTGCTACAGCGTAGTACAGTAAATTGCTATTGTGTCGTGTACTCCTTCACTCTCTGAAGCTGCGGATTTTCAACCATGTTCAGGGTGTAGCTGTTGATGATGGACACCAGTTTAAAATGGTTAGTTTGCAGTGTGAAGGTTGGCAGTCTTAGGAGATATAGGGGGCATTTTGTGAGGGTCCAAGTGAGTTTAGCTCTATTGACGGATACCTCGTCTTGGCGTCTGTGAAAATTCGTATCCACTCTAGACTTCTCAGAGGCATCCATTATCATGAACCAGTAGGAAAATGTAAACTATCACATAGAGACGAGATGCATCGGTCTGCAAAATAGTCAGCAGGTTGGGTTAAAAGAGACTTGAACAGCCTTGCCTTGAGAGTGCATGCTTCACACATTAGAACGTCTGGTTGTGAGGGCTTGGGAGAAGGAGCTGTGCTGTCACAGCAATATCTGGGGATAACTGTTTTTGGTTTACTAACCACATGAAGAAACGTACATCCGTCTGTCAGGTTGGACAGTGGGTGGAAGTTTTGCAGAGCCAAATCTCATCCTGGATTTGCAGTTGTTCTTTCTTCAGGAAGGTTGAAGCCGCAAAAATTCACCTGCGGCTGATGCCACTGTGAACTTGTCTCTGTTGAAAGTGATGCCATTTTTTGGCAGCGGCTGAATAGTTCATGGATCCTGTGGTAGTATTCCTGTAGGTCATATTAAAAGATGAGAATGTCGGTGACAATCTTGACATACTGTACTTCATGCCTTGGAGAGCTGGGTTACTGCGGTAACAATAAGCATCATTGGTGGCAGTGAAGCCGATGGGTTCATGGCAATTCTGGAATGATCCGTAAGGTGCAATAGAAGTCGTGAGGTTTTGCTCCTCCTCTGCTAGCTCCATCTGCCAGGAGCCGTGTAGAGCGTTCACAATGTTAAAGAATTTGGTGGAATCAACAGCGCAGACAACGGCTATGGCCGTGTATGGAGGGTAGGCTGGTCGGGAGGCTTGTGTGTCTCAACTTGGTGAGATCCACTGCAAACTTTTTTGGCTTTCATGATAAGGACTGGAGAGTGACACCATTCCAATGGTGCAATTTCACAATCCTTAATGGTATCTTAGTGGACCATGGAATCTAGTTCATTTTTGACAGGTTTGCAGAAAGGGTAGGTGATTTGCAGTGAGACGTGTGTGGCGAATAGGACTGCGTCCTCTTTAAGGTGAATTCTCATGGGAGGGCCTGCCATCAGCCTTACTGAAGCTGCTTTAAGGTCCTCCTTAGACATGAACATGTCTTTTGAGAGTTTGGAGCAAATATTCTCAGGCCTTGGCAGAGATCATATTGGCAGCTCCTCACATTGCTTAACAAGGATGGGCTGTAGAAAGCCTTGCGGGTGATGGCCAACTCCTTGCAGTGTGCATATCTGAATACCTTTGTGGACTATAGTGTGGTGAGACAGGACCGCTTGTCCTAGGACAGGGTGGCTTTAATGGTACCTTAAGCCGTTTAAATTTTTTATCCCTCGGCCGTGAGTATCACCGAGGCAGCAAGAAGCTGTAGTTTATTCCTAATCATTTAAAGAAGTTCAAAGCGCTTGGGGCCCATCACTGATATATCAACTCCTGTGTTCGGAAGCATCATAATCTTGGATGTCTTGCCCATTTAGGTGAGGACGAATGATATGGGCGATGCTGAGGGGCAAGTAGTTGTGGGAAGGGTATCTACCTTGTGACAATTTGAGGGCTTGTGGCACTTTTTGGCGCTCATCTGTTGTCGGCAACATTAACTTAGTCGTAGTGTCTGCTTGTGACCTTGTTGGCAGGGCACTTAGGAGTCTTCCACCAGTGTCCCTTACAGGTATAGTTTCTTCATATACTGTTGGCGGCGGGACACTTTTCTGCAGAGCCATGCTTCTTTTTGCCGGAAGGGTATGAAATGTCCCTGTTAGGGTTTGGTTAAGAAGTAGCACCTCTGCTGCCTTGACCTTTTGTTTTTTTCGTAGGTAGAGACTGTACTCAATTTAGGAGGGGCACATAAGGCTGTGGTGGCTGTCAATGTCACCTCATAAGAGCGACATTCGTTCACTGTGGTGATCAATGAAGCTGAAGCATTCAGGCTAATGAGCTCTTTGTCCCTGACTCCCACGATTAGGATCAATTTACCTTGAGACTCTTTGCAAGTAGAAGAATGTCCATATCCTCTGCTACGCACTTCAGTCGGACGTAGAAATAGCTGAAACTTTCCTTTTCCTACTGTTTGCAGGAAAGTAGTTCCCTCTCTGTCGGAAAGCTTCATTCTGCAAATTCTTTGTGCGTTCCTGAAGAACATTGAGAACTTCTATGCTCTGATTCGTGTCTGATGGTATGTTGAATGTGTATTTGAGTATTCTTTGGGTCTCCAAGCTGAGGCACATGCAGTCGAGTGAATTGCTTCCTGTAATAATTATTTGGGTCCATCATCATACGGTAGTTATCATAGCATCTAGCTATTCCCTAAATCTGATATGTGGCGTTGGGACATGAGGGTGGTGGTGTCTGGCAATGGCCTTGTGTGAGGGTAGGTCTGGGTGGGCAGTGGCTGTGAGGATTGTGGGGGAAGATTTTGTGAGTCCGCTAGTGTTGCTTGCTGGTGGGAAGGGCTGACTATGAGTAGCTGCAACATGGGGAAATGCTGTCCATCCTAATCTCTTCTTAAGTTGTCTTCTTGGCAGCGTAGATCCTTATGACGACGATGTTCTGCTTTGTTTTGACATTGATCCTCTTATCACCGATATCCAGCCAACTCAGACTGTCAAGATTCCTGCAAGTATTTAAGCTTTAACTCCCCACCTGAAGCTTTGGAAGGGAGTATATTCTGATGTGGTAAGAAAAAAGGTGTGGGTTACACCATTACAAAATCTGGTGGGGCTCCAGTGTTTTGGTGAGACTGAGTGTAAAGGCAACTGGCAGTCATTAGTGTCCTTGTTGCGTTGCATATCCCTAGAATTGTCTTAATGTGTGGTAGAAGCCAGTATGGATCATTTTAAGCTGCATCATTTGCATTTTAAAAGAAGAGAAGAAAAGATGAGGGAGAATTTCTACAGTTTGAATCATAAAATCAACTGTAGCAAAGATTGGCAGCCACAGGAGGGCTCTCGGAGGGGGTAGACACAGACAACTGACCATTGAGACGCATACTGAGACGTAATGGGTAATGTGTGTTCAGTGATGAGAGAGAATGAACACACATCGGGGTCCAGAGCTTGGTGGAAGTGGAGGGATCTCCTGTATGTTTGGAGAGGGATATAAGAAAAATACTACCCACTAAAATCAAAACACTAACACCACACTGCACTGGCACT
>NW_027170933.1:137500-147500 GCF_036898095.1 Palaemon carinicauda
ATTGATTCCAGTATTATATCCTTTGTCCTACAACCTAGAGACAAAGACATGGAAACCATTCTTGTTGTCACTTTCTATAGGTTCCCATGGTTCATTCTGTTGCTGTTATTATTATTATTATTATTATTATTATTTTATTATTATATTATTATTATATTATTATTATTATTATTATATTATTATTATTATTAGCTAAGCTACAACTCTGGTTGGAAAAGCAGGTTGTTATAAGCCCAAGGGCTCCATCAGGGAAAATAGCCCAGTGATGAGCAGAAATAAGGAAACAGATAGAATAATGTGCCTAGGTGTATCCTCAAGCAAGAGAACTCTATACTTCTTTTATTTTCTAGTGTATCTGAAACAGTTGGAAGAATATATGTGTTGGAAGTAACTTTAAGAGTAGTTCTGAAGAATGGTGCTTTCATTCATGTCACCTTCAGTTTTTTTAGGTACTTTCTTCCCATTTAGTAATTTGCCATCACTTTAAGTCAAATGATATTTCTCATTACTCATGTAGTTTATTTATTTACATAATTTATTTCCTTTCTTTACTGAGCTATTTTCCCTCTTGGAGTCCTTGGGCTTATAGCATCTTACTTTTCAAAGTAGTGTTGTAGCTTAGCTAATAATAATAATAATAATAATAATAATAATAATAATAATAATAATAATAACAATATCTCCACAATTTTGCTATTTTAGTAAGATTTTGTACCAAACACAAAAGGTTTTATACATATATTATCATCCCTATTAAAATTTCTGTATCTAAATCATCAGTTTTCCCTTCATAAAACCATTTACTTTGAATTTCCTTTACTTTTCTCTCACATTTTTACAAATTCTTTATTGTTATTCTGTGAATGAAATCAGTGTGACTTCATGGGTGACTTTGTATGAATTTGTGGCCCGGATTGATTGCATTCTTTCTGTTTCAAATTACAGCTTAGGTGTTTCTCTTACTCTCAGTACCTCTGGTTACCAATGCTTTGCAGTTTTGATTAAGATAATTAGTAATACCATTTCAGTAGATATAACTTTGTGTAATTGACTTGGCTCAGTATTGAGGGAATAATTTCTAGTCTCTTTTGGATGGAGAGTGGTAATGTTTATTGTTTTGATAGTATTTCCTGTCATTATTCACGAATGGAATATCTTCTATAAACATTTCAATGATGTTTAATTGGGTGATTTTATTTATAGTGTTATTGGTTCTTCCTTTTTGTGTTTCCAAATGAATTACTATACAAAGATGGGACAGTGAATTAAGTCAGACTGAATTTCAGTGTGCCCTCAATAGGATTCTTTCCCTTCACTGAACATTTGTGCCAAATCAAGTGTATGTGCTGGCATATTATTATTATTATCATTATTGTTATTATTAATTATTATTATTATTATTATTATTATTATTATTAATTGCTAAGCTACAACCCTAGTTGGAAAAGTAGAATGCTATAAGCCCAGAGGCTCCAACAGGGAAAATAGCCCAGGGAGGAAAGGAATCAAGGAAGAATATTTTAAGAATAGAATATCTCCTAATATAAACTATAAAAACTTTAACAAAACAAGAAGAAGAGAAAAAGAATAGTGTGCCCTCAAGCAAGAGAACTCTAACCCAAGACAGTTGAGACCATGGTACAGAGGCTATGGCACTACCCAAGACGAGAGAACAACGGTTTGATTTTGGAGTGTCCTTCTAGAAGAGCTGCTTACCATAGCTAAAGAGTCCCTTCTACCCTTATAAAGGTTAAAGGTGTCTTGTCTCAGTTCCAGTTTTATCAGAATGGGTGCTCACCATAACGTTAGCTGGGCAAGCCCAATCGCCCACTGTGGTGCCCAACCACAGCAGTGCCTCCTCCGTAAACAGCTCAAACTCAAGGTCCTTGGTGGGGATCGATCTGCCGCCATGCGAAGGCCAGGCAAATACAGTACCACTGTACTAGCCAGAAGGCTTGTATTGTATTAATGTTGTTTATTAAATATTCTGGTGTTATACTGACCCAAGTTATGAAAACATCAGGTCATACTGATTACTAGGTCACTGCCATTCTGGTCTCACAGTCTTGCTTAGGCTACTATTTTTTATTGAAATTGTATATATCTAAGTGCAGATACATAGCTAGCTATACTGTACATTTACAGATAGAGTTGATTCCATGGTTGTGTAGTTTGCCCTACATATCTGTTTTGACATTATTAATAGTTTATATGTGACATACTGTATCTATTTTGACGTTGTTACTGTTTTTAGAATGATTTATTGTTAATTTGTTCTCATCATTTATTTATTTCCTTATATCCTTTCTTCACAGCTATTTTTCTCTATTGGAGCCCTTGGGCTTATAGCATCTTGCTTTTCCAACTAGGGTTGTAGCTTGGCTAGTTATAATAATAATAATAATACTTTGGGACAGATAAATTCATTGTGGTTATGTATCCATTCTGGTCCCTTTTTCTCTGATCCCCATAGTTCATTCTGATGTTCAGGAAAAGGAAATTTAATGAATAAGAAGAACGATGAGGATATACTGTATAGTAGATTGCTTCAAGGATCCATAACAGTTGGAAGAGCAAATTAGATTAATTCTAAATTGTTTTACATATAAATTTCTGTATTTCTCTAGTGTTTTTTAACATTTTGTGGGGTGTTCTCTTCCTTGATTTTCATGTGTGCTAAATAGATTAAGTAGTTTGTCTATATTACACTGCTTTATGACTTTATTTGGATAATTTGGAGGTTAGTTCATTTGACATGAATTTGTAAACCCAGTTTACGGTATTAAAGGTGTCAGTTTGTCTCCATAAGATTCATCATATACAGGATACTGTATTTGTTATGTCTATGTAGTATGATGCAGTATAATTGGTCACTATGCTAAGGTGCGCCTATGAAAGTAAAGTGCATAGTGGCCACTTTCCTCTTGGTAAGTGTAGAAGAGACTTTAGCTATGGTAAGCAGCTCTTCTAGGAGGACACTCCAAAATCAAACCATTGTTCTCTAGTCTTGGGTAGTTCCATAGCCTCTGTACCATGGTCTTCCACTGTCTTGGGTTAGAGTTCTCTTGCTTGAGGGTACACTCGTGTATACTATTCTATCTAATTTCTCTTCCTCTGGTTTTGTTAAAGTTTATATAGTTTATATTTGAGATATTTATTTTAATAATGTTACTCTTTTAAATATTTTATTTCTCACTTTTTCCTTTCATCACTGGGCTATTTCCCTTGTTGGAGCCCCTGGGCTTATAGCATCCTGCTTTTCCAACTAGGGTTGTAGCTTAGCAAGTAATAATAATAATAATAATGGGTTTTCCTTTACAGCTTAGTCTTGTAAGAAATTTTCTCCACTCTTTTATCTTGTGATCTATATAAAGATTCTTGTACATATTTATAAACAGACTTGATTCCAGGGCCACTTTAATTCCACAACCATTGGACAAAACCATTCTTTGTGCATATACATGATACAATCTTGTTTTCATTTTCTCCTGGCTTTAAAGCTTCATTCTTTTGTTATGGTAGTGGAAATTGCACTGGAAAATGGTGCATGATTATGGTGTACAGTAGTTTGGTATAAATTTTTCTATCTTCTATGTATCTTCAATAGTTGGAAGAACACAAAAAATAACTTTTGGAGTAATATTGAAGAGCTTTGCATTTCATTCTGTTATTTTTTTACATTTTTCTGGGTCTCAAGGTTATAATATACACTTTCTTTTGGTTAATTTATGTATATAAATGTATTCAATTTGTTTATATTGAAATGTTTTCTGCCATTTTGGAATGATTAGGTCAAGTACAGTAGTACAGTATTCTTATCATACACTAGTAAACTTAGTATGGTGTTCTAAGCAACTAGTTTCACTATAAAATATCAGTACATATGCCAGTGGAGAAGGTTGTAGAAACTTTTATATTCGAATGTAACAATTAGTAACGTAGCTAGGGAATGTTTAGCATAGTAAATTGTAGAGGTGCTAGGTGTTTCATTACAAGGTTAGACACAGGGAATTCTCATCTCTTCCATCTTGTGGATTTTTATTTAGATTCTTAGCACAGCCTCTCAGATATTGAGGGCCTTTTCATTTGCCAAACTGCTTGTGGTATTAAGTGTAATATTTCTACAGATATCCTAATTACTCGGTTTGTTTTATAATCTGATTGGCTTAGAAAGTTGTGTTTAATTTGGAGGTGCAATATGTGGTTGTTCATTCTCTTAGAAAACATATACAGGGGTAGTTGACCCAAAATTGATTTGAATAATTGAAATAAAAGTGACAGTGGTACCTCAAATATTATTAAGAATATAGTACATGTACATGTATGTACAATACAGCCTACTGTATTGATATTATACTTGAAATAAGGACTCTTTTTAGTGACAAACTTTATAGTAAATTCTATACTCTTTACTTTGACTTCATGATATCACACATTATGCCTGATATACTGCACATGATACTTTCTCCATACATAAGTTTGACTTAACCTCAGCCTTAGCTCATGTACAGTACAGTATATCAGTGACAAATTCTCGTTTGCCAAGTAAATCGTTAGAACCTATCTAAATACAACCAGGTTGATTACATAAATTGAAGCATTCCTTGTCATGTGGAGTTAAAGGACCTCAATGTGTACTGATGGTAACTTCCTTTATGTCTCTGGTACTGCCTGACTACACAGTGTTCAAGTATGGTTCATGCCCACACTGCCAAAGTTTGGACAACTGCTTTAGAGATATTTTTATTGTAGTGATTGTTCAGAGATTGTTGAAGTTGACTTATAATTGAAGACACTTATGGAAAGTTGCAATGCAAATTTTATGGTACAATTCACAGGCAGAATCACCATACTGTGCTAGCAAGCAAATTTTTATAAGATATACAGTACTCATACTAAAGTAAGAGAGATTACATTTAAACTAGTTGTTTTCCTAGTTTGAGCCTGGACTATTAGTCCTTCACATAGTAGAACAAGTATTCTGTTTATTATTTCTCTCTGATAAATTCCCAAACTCTTCAACTGGATAAGATGTAACTATAGGCTCCTTTTCTACATCAGTTATACTATGAGAACTGGTATTTTTTTTTATATTTCTTAGATAATTTCCCCAAACTCTTCTACTGGATAAAATGCTGAAGCTGTAGGTGCCTTTTCTACATCTATTATAACTTGGGTTCTTTTCAGTTATTATTTTTAAGTTCCCACAGACATCTGTGAACAGGAATGTCCTGGTTGCTGTCATTTTGGCCTCCTGCTTCATCATCAGACTTATATTCTCTAGCTCTGTGTGTGAGTTGGGAAGGATGGCAGCTGAATCATCCTCTTTTTGATGTACAGTATGTCAAACAAACCTATTTCAGTGTCCTTCCCCTCTCCCCATAGAAGGGCAGTGGCGCAATTGATTGATTGATTATTAGGTAATATTTGGCATCGTAACAGCAATGGTCATTGATGCCAGGTAGTGCCACTAGCGCATCTAAAGCAGGTGCACTATAGGCATTACTTCCATGTCTTTGCAGCTTCCATTTTGGGCCCCAGCTGTACTCAATTTTTAAGTTTGAACTTTACCTCTGTTCCCAGTTCCTTTTTCCAATTTGACTTTTACTTCATATTGCAACATCAGGGATTTCCTCCAGTTGCACATAGTACTTAATGGTCTCCTTGGCCCCAGTATTTGGCTGTATGGCATAAATTTATAAATCCAAGTCACTGTCTCAAAAAAGAGGTTCCTCAGACCTTGTCATGATGTTTGGACCTGGGGACTAGATATCAGGTCTTTTCATTTATGGGTATTTATTATGTATGGATCGGCCAGAAACTACCCAATTATACTGCAGTCTTGATATATAGTCCTAGAATGTCACATGTACAGTAGACTTTAATCACTTCTAATCAAAGCTTAGAAGTGCTTTGAGTCTCTTCGTCTTGACTTTTACTGTCATCAAAGATTTTTATGTCTTGGTTACATATCTGTAAATATTACTAGTGTATGCGACCCGTAAAACATGACAGCTAAATATTCAGATATGCACATACATGCACTCCTCTCTCACCAGGGTATGACTACTCCCTCTCTCCCTACCCAAGGGATGGGGAGAGCTAAGTAGTAATTAGAATGCACACATACATACACACACACACACACACACACACACACACATATATATATATATATATATATATATATATACATACACACACACACAATATTTATATATATATATATATATATATATATATATATATATATATACATATATATATATATATATATATATATATATATATATATATATATATATATATTTACATACACATTCATATATATATATATGTACATATATATATACATATATATACATACATATGTATATATATTTATATATATATATAATATTTATTTATATATTTAACCAGACACCTGGCTCATTATTATATAGGGGAGATTACATACTGTATATTATGTAGTAGTGCCTTTTTTTCTGCATTGTTCTAGTAGTTTTCTTCCATGCCATATCTGGCTTCTGTATGGATGAGGTATTTTAAATAATCATAATAATAATTGTGATGTGACTATTTTGAATGCAATGATCATCAAAAGTTAATAGGATTTTATATTGACACATTGGAATAATGTTTTCTCTTCTCTTCCAACAGATCTGCCACTGGGGTCACCAATCAGCCTGGCATCATGTGAATGGTAAGTACATGACATCTTCTGTATGCATTCATTGATTTGCTTCTCATTGTAGTAAGCAAATTTAATTGCCCCTCATATGGGACATTTGAATTCATAAACAAGTTAGTAGTTGAAACCTTAGCCCAGGTGGCCTATTTAGTAACATCCCTGCCTGTTGGATCGCCAGACTGGGGTTAGAGTCCAGCTCAAACTCTTTAGTTCCTTTGGTCGCCGCAACTACACCATCCTTTTGAGCTAAGGATGGGGTTTTTTTGGAAGCCTATAGATCTACCTGCTTAATCATCAGTAACCATTGCCTGGCCCTCCCTGGTCCTAGCTTGGATGGAGAGGGGCTTGGGCTGTGATCATATGTATATATGGTCAGACTCTATGGCATTATCCTGCTTGATAGAGCAATGTCACTTTCCCCTTGCCTCTGCCATTCATGAGCGGCCTTTAAAGCTTAAACCTAATATACTGTTCTCTACTAATGTTCTTCGCCTATTATTATTATTATTATTATTGGCTAAGCTAAAACCCTAGTTGGAAAAGAAGGATGCTTTAAGCCCAAGGGCTCCAACAAGGGAAAATAACTCAGTGAGGAAAGGGAATAAGAAAATAAACTACAAGAGAAGTAATGAACAATTAGAATAAAATATTTTAAGAACAGTAACAGCATAAGAATAAATCTTTCACATTTAAACTATTAAAGCTGCAAAAAAAGAAAAAAAAATGAAAATAAGATGAGAATGGTGGATCCGAGTGTACCCTCAAGCAAGAGAACTCTAACCCAAGACAGTGGAAGACCATGGTACAGAGGCTATGGCACTACCCAACATCCTCTGGTGGATAAACTATTAATCCCAAAAAGATTTGGCAAGCCATGTTCCAATCTCTCCTTCTCTCTGCTTATAGTCAGAACTGAGTCCAAGTTATGTTTTGCAATATTCCCCCACCAGGCTTTCCTTAGCTATAAGAGATGTCTATTTTAATCATAATCGTTTTGAAATTTTTATTTTTCTTTGTTTCCTTTCCTCACTGGGCTATTTTTCCTGTTGGAGCCTCTGGGCTTATAGAATCCTGCTTTTCAACTAGGGTTGTAGCTTAGTAAGTAAGTAAGTAATAATAATAATAATAATAATAATATCACCGAGATGATGATGCCTTTGTGCGAGGTGTCTTTTTAAAGGTTTAAATTCCACCCATGAATGGCAGAGGCAAGGGACAGTGACATTGCCCTATCAAGCAGGACAATGCCCTAGAGACTGACCATATACAGTATACATATGATAGCACCCAAGTTCGGTCTAAGGAGGGTCAGACAATGGATGCTGATAACTCAGTAGATAGACCTATAGGCTCCCCCCCCCCCATCCTTAGCACACAAGGTTGCAGCGACCAAAGGAGTTAACGAGTTTGAGCGGGACTCGAACCCCAGTCTTGGATTCACCAGTCAGGGACGTTACCACATTGGCCTCCAATACGTATGATATGATCTCGGAATTTCGTATGTCTTTCTTTTTGGTAGGAAGTAGGCAACCGTGAACTGTAGGTCTACATAACTGACTAAAGAATTTGGGACAATACATGAAGGTTCCTTGTACGAAAATGTGTTCCATGTCATTACAGAGGCACAAGATATATTTTCACTTTCCTGTCATTATTCACAAGTACAAAATGTTCATCCTTGTTCATTTATAACTGGAAAGACAGACCTGAACCTCTTCACAACTTTTTGGTAGTGCCATAGCCTCTGTACCATGGTCTTCCACTGTCTTGGGGTAGAGTTCTCTTGCTTGAGGTTATACTCGGAGACATTATTCTATGTTATATCTCTCCTGTTTTTTTTTAATTGAAGATTTTATAGTTTATATATAAAAGATCTAATGTAATGTTTTCGCTATTCGTAAAATATTTTATTTTGATTGTTCATTACCTACTTTTCTTGTAGTTTATCTATTTCCTTGTTTCCTTTCCTCAGTGGGATATTTGTCCCTGTTGGAGCCCTTGGGATTATAGCATCCTACTTTTACAATTAGGGTTGTAGCTTGGCTTGTAATGATAATAAGGGAGAGCTTTTCTGATTCTAACCTTTTTACTTAGTAGAAATAGATTATAAACGGAAATATATTCTTCAATTTCATACGTTACAGAACGATATTGTAAAAATATTTCATGTAATCTCTCTCTCTCTCTCTCTCTCTCTCTCTCTCTCTCTCTCTCTCTCTCTCTCTCTCTCTCCTGCCTTAATCTAGAACAACTTCAGAAGGTCAATATTGCAGAGAACGATTTTATGTTGAACAGGATAACATAAGTCTTTTATAATATATATATATATATATATATATATATATATATATATATATATATATATATATATACATATATATATATATATATATATATATATATATATATATATATATATATATATATATATATATATATATGAAAGATCTGTTTTAATGTTGTTATTGTTCTTAATGTATTTTCATATCATTCATTACTTCCCTTGTAGTTTATTTCCTTATTCTCTTTCCTCACTGGGATATTTTTCCCTGTTGGAGCCCTCTGGCTTATAGCATCCTGCTTCTCCAGCTAACGTTGTAGCTTAGCTAATAATAATAATAATAATAATAATAATAATAATAATAATAATAATAATGATTAAGGAAAATAGCCGAAAGTCCTGATAAGAACTCTAAAGGAAGAAGGAAAATAAGATTAAGTTTGAGAATTAGCGATAAAATCTAGGTTTATCTTCAGCAGAAGGAAGTCGATAAGGAAATAGATAAATAGGAAAAAACAATAAGTATATTAGGAAAAAAGACGGTATAATATAGCTTTTATATCTTGGGTTTCTAAGATTTAGCTACACTGCTACAGGTTGAATTAGCTTAGCTTTTAGCTGGGGAAAAGTTAAGAAATGAAATCGAATGAAAATATGCTATAAAAATATGTATCTTACGATAAGCGCTCCATACGAATTGGGGAAAAAAGAGCACGTTAATAGAAGAAGAAGAAGTAGATGATGATAAGTGCTCTCTGCAAAGAAACAAATTTATAACTTGAAACGGTTTGGCTGCCTGTGAGTCAAGAGTGTGTGTGGTCTGGTAGGGCTTGGGGACCTCTTGGCTTCGGAGGACCCCAGGGGAGGTAGTAGGCTGGTGGGGAGACCCCAGGAATGGTTGTTGGCTGGTTGGGAGACCGCAGGAGAGGTTGTTGTCTGGTAGGGGAGACCTCAGGACTGAGAGGTAGTAGGCTGGTAACAGCTCGCGAGAAATGTAAGGTTTGGTGATGAAATGGTGATGCGTTGGT
>NW_027170933.1:155000-160000 GCF_036898095.1 Palaemon carinicauda
TATATATGCATATAAATATGTGTGTATGTATATATGCATATATATACACATATATATACACATGTATATATATGTGTGTGTATATATATATATATATATATATATATATATATATTTATATTTATATATATATATATATTTATATGTATATATTTATATATATATATTGTTGATGCCCAACGATTAAATGTATATAATGTTTGTTGTCTAGTTATCGCGATGGTTAATGTTAAGGTTTGCTGTGTGGTAGTTTGCTGGTTCGAGTCTATGCTCGGCCATATGAATTGTTTACTTGGTGTTGGGTTGTTTTAGCTAATTTACGCATAGTTCTCCGTCACGTGAACTTTATGGTAATCTGCTGTGTCTTCCTGTAAACAAATGAGAAAACTTATCAGTTTAAAAAGTGATTTCATACAGAACGAATATAACGAAAGTTGGTATTTACTGAGGAATATTTGGACCGTTTGTTATAGGAACACAATTGTAAGTAAACGCCTATTATATACTGTTTTGGAATAACGGATTCATCTTTTCCCATTTGTAAACCTACATGTTACATAACGTATGCCTTTAGATGAGCCTTAATTATATTGATTTTGTGTATGACCTTTTTGTAATTAGCAGTTATACATGCATAATTTACTTAATGAAGCTTTGCATATTGTTTCTATCAGTCTTAGTTATTTAACTTAATAATTTTGTGTACATTAGCATATTATTTATTCGTTGATTTCTTTTTCATTTATCCATAGTAATTGAACCACATCACGTCACTTCACATCACTTCAAGTTATGCTACATACGTCAAGTCTACATGTATAAACTCCTAACAATATAACCACATCGATGTTAACGTCATGGATCTAATAAAGAACTATATGTGCGTGTCAAAATTGTGTTTCTCCATCATTCACGTTAAGCAATAGAAGAATAGTGCATTAACATCGTTCAATTAAATTGTTAAACTACCATCAACGACTCACGCTGAAATTCTATAATAACTCTTATACGTGAGTCTTAAGAAGTGGAATTACTGCCTGTTATAAACAACTACAGACAAGATGGCGTCGTCTGATGAGACTGTTCAGAATAGTGCTCCCGTCGAAAACTCGGGTACGACAGTTAATATTCGAACATTAAAAAATAAATTGAGATCATCACTTGGCAACGTAACGAAAAAACGCAACGAACTCATAGGCCTCATGTCAAATCCGGACAACCTGCACTTGGTGAAAATGTGTCTAGAAGAATATAACGAAGCTTTCGATAAGTACAAAGAAAACTTCAATTGTGTCATGGGTAACATCTTAGACGAATTGGAGGAGGACCAGGAATTGTCCAGATATGAGACCAAGGAAATTAGCATTCTGCAATTCCGAAACCATACTGGTGAATGGATAGCTATAAACGAAAAACGACTTGAAGAAGACCTGGAGAGTCTTTTAAGCCGATCTGGTTCAAAACGTTCTTCCAAACGGCCTTCTTCCCTTCCTTCTGGCAAATCGGCTACGTCCGAAAAGGTGCGAGCCAAAGCACGCCTCGCCGAGTTGCTTGCCGAAAAAGAACTTGTGACAAAGAAAAAGGAACAGGAGGCAAAGACAGAAGAGATTCTATTGGATATCGAAATAGCCAAGACTCGAGCAAAAGCACGTGTTTTTGCAGAAACCGAAAATGACATTGGCGACGACAATGTTGGTAACAAAGACAATGAGACACATACCAGCATTATTGTGCAACGAGCCAACCATCAAGACGTGAATGTTATGGTTGCTGGACCTAGTGTAGCTGCCCCTGGAATTTGTGCGAGTGAAGGTGCTAACACGGCTAGGGGTGGCAATATGGCTAACCAGGTTATACTCCCTGTCACCCAGGAAAATAGTGCCAGCTTACCCAGTCTAAATCCCAGCACTGCACAAGAATTTGTTCCCAGAAATTCTTCAGAGACTGTTACTAACACTCTTGCAACTCCAGTCAATGCTTCGAATGCCAAGTCATCAACGTTTCCAAATCTAGAACAGTATACGTATCTGCCTGTAAATATACCTGTGAACAGTAACTTTGGTGCACCCTATCCACTGCCTAATTCACCTCCAGTTAACACCATACAGCAGCAGATTAGTGGTATCGCCACAGCTCTAGCTTTGCCTGCACCGCAAGTTCCTAAGTTTACCGGTGATCTTCTGGAATACAGTGACTTCATACTGGCGTTTGACACCAGGATCTCCTCTAGAACAGCCAGCAGCAGCGACAGACTTTACTACCTTCTACAGCATACAGACGGTGAACCTAAGGACCTCATCAGCAGCTGTATATACATGCAGGCAGACCAAGGATATAGTCGGGCAAGACAGTTGCTACAACAAGAGTATGGTGATCCTTATAAAGTATCCGTGGCATACTTGAAACAACTAAACGAGTGGAAGCCGATAAAACCAGACGAAGGGAAATGTCTGAAAAGATATTCGCATTACTTGCTAAAATGCTTCAGTGCCATGCAAACACTTACTCACCTGGCTGTTCTTGATCATGCACCGAACCTGCAGGTGGTAGTCCAGAAATTGCCAAGTTATCTCCAGAATAAATGGCGCGAAAAAGCCACAAACCGCAGACTCCTCGAGAACAGGTCTTCGTGCTTTGGTGACATTGTCCAGTTTGTTATTAACGCAGCAGTGTGTGTCAATGACCCAGTGTTCGGGAAAGAAGCAATGCATAGAGAACTGAATTCTAGTAAACCATCAAAAGGGAAACCAACAGAATCTGCATTTGCTATGCAAGTTAATCATGAGAGCCAAAGTAGAACTCGTGGTTTTAGGTCGCCCTCCTGTTTTTACTGCAGCAAAAATCACGATCTGGATAACTGTGCAGATTTCAGGCAGAAATCTCTCGGAGAGAAAAGAAAGTTTATTATAGAGCAGCGTAGATGCTTCAGTTGCTATGGTCTGAATCATACATCGAAGGGGTGCATGAACAAGCGAAAATGTCACAAATGTGGCAAAGGTCATCCTACGGCCATGCATATAGATGGCTTCAAACTACCTTGGAGGTCGGACTACTCTGACAGATCTTCATATTCTCAAAACCGTACAGAGGAATCCAGCCAAAACCCTCTAGATACCGCTACCAGCAACGTTATTTCTCATGACTCCTCCATGGTTCTTCAAGCAATAATACCTGTTCGTATAAAGCAGAGGGGAACCAATCGAGAAGTTCTCACCTACGCCCTCTATGACCCAGGAAGCACAGGGTGCTTCCTATCAGAAGTACTGAAAGATGACTTGCAAGCTTCCAGTGTTCAAACAAATCTGCGTCTGAAAACTATGCATGGGGAAAGCATAGTCAAAAGCTACCTTGTCCAGGATCTCGTCGTCAGTGATATAAACGGCCAGAATGGTATACTGCTTCCAAAAACGTATTCCAGACAAGAAATTCCAGTGAGCCATGATCAAATACCCCGTCCAGAACTGTTACGACGCTGGCCATATCTTCACGACGTGGCAAAATTGATTCCTGAAATAATGCCAGAAATAGACATTGGTCTACTGATTGGCAGTAATTGCCCACTAGCAATGGAGCCTCTGAAAATCATATCAACAGACGGCAAAGGCCCATTCGCTCTGCAGTATCGTCACGGATGGACAGTCTGCTCCCCAGTAGAAGACAACAGCATAACGTCTACACATCGAGTAAACAGTAATCGCATTGTGACCGAGGACATTGAGCAGGCTACTGAAATTCTCTCCCCAAACAAAATACTGAATATTCTGGAAAGTGACTTTATTGATAGCCGGGTAGCAAGGTATCCTGGAGAGAAAGGATTGTCTCCAGAGGACACTACATTCATGAAGAAGGCCGAAAGCAATGTCATGTTTAAAGACGGTCACTTTGAGATCCCTCTTCCTTTCAGGAATCAGAACTTAATGGTGCCAAATAAAAAGATCACCTTTGCAAACGAGGTCGAGAAACTCAAGAAAACAACCACGAAAGAAGACAAGAGAGAACACTCGCTACCAAAAACAAGTACGATATTCCGTCTCGACCCAGTGCTCATGGACGGAGCTCTGCGAGTGGGAGGACGCCTCTCGAAAGCCGCAATGGACTCTGATGTGAAACATCCTATGCTACTGCCACAACATTCGCACGTCACCACTCTAATCGTACGAGATGCTCATGAGAAACTTGGCCATGCGGGTAGAAATCACACCATTGCAGCAATTAGAGAATGCTTTTGGATTGTTTCAATTAATTCTGCTGTCCGACGTCAACTCCACAAATGCATAACGTGCAGAAAAATGAGAAAGCCATGCCAAGAGCAAAAAATGTCCGACTTACCTCAAGATCGTCTCGAGCCAGCTCCACCATTTACATTCACAGGCGTAGACTTTTTCGGGCCATTTATTATAAAAGAGGGCCGCAAGGAGCTCAAACGTTACGGCGTCATATTCACCTGTCTTGTCAGTCGCTCCATTCATCTGGAAGCTGCTAACAGTCTCGAAACGGATTCCTTTATTCACTGCCTGCAACGCTTCATAGCCCGTAGAGGTACAGTACAAGAAATCCGATGCGACAACGGGACCAACTTCATCGGAACCCGGAATGAGCTGAACAAGGCTTGGTCAGATCTGAACCAAAACAAAATCCAAAACAAACTACTGTACATGAATATCGACTGGAAACTCAACCCACCTATGGCATCGCACATGGGCGGCGTATGGGAGCGCCAGATCTGTACCATTCGGAAAGTTCTATCTGCGCTATTCTTCGACCATGGGACTCGCCTCGATGACGAATCATTCCGCACGCTACTCTGCGAGGTAGAATATATTGTGAACTCAAGACCGATCACGACCTGTTCTGATGATCCTGACGACATGGAACCACTAAGTCAGAGTCAAGTCCTCCACATGAAGTCACCCAAGAGATTAATACCAGGACCTTCGCAACCAGAATATGTGTACTCCAAAAAAAGGTGGCGTAGAGTACAATATTTGTCGGACTTGTTC
>NW_027170935.1:7500-15000 GCF_036898095.1 Palaemon carinicauda
ATTATTATTATTATTATTATTATTATTATTATTATTATTATTATTATTATTATTATTATTATTATTATTATTGTGGTAGGAGACCCTCTTTTAGGCAGGTTGAGTTAAAAGTAATGGCTGCATCGGCAGAGTTTATTTTCTTATCCAATTTTTCTATTTTCCGGATAATTCTCTTCTCTAGAGCACTGCAATCAGCCAGCAGACTTGAAAAATTCATCAGTCGGGTGAATGACAAAATCGGGAAGACTTTTCAAGTATATTCTCACAAAATACAAGTAAAACTTTTGGTACAAAATAGTAAAAACTACGACGCGTTTCGAGGATAAGTCCTTCCTCTTCATCAGGTAGAGAGTGAGGTGGTTGCTGCAGTCGGGTGGTATTTAAATCCAGGATCAGGATTACAAGTGAAAGGGCTGGAATTTTCATTGGTTTTCATTGGTTGATCGGAGCTGATATGGTATGGTGCCTGATGTACGATGATCTCGGCCGGGAATACCAGTCTGTGACGTCATCGGGGGACCTGAGGTTTGATTGGCTGAGGCGCGCTCTGAGCCAGCCAGGCTGCTCTCCCGCTCAGAAAAGTGTCCCACGTGGCTGAGATCATTTCCTACTTCGGCGTCAAAATTCGGGTTTCTTGATGTATCAATACGACGGCTTGATGGTAACAAAAACATCTCTTGGGTCGTATTAAGGGTGGGTTTATCTCGCTGTATCAGTAGGGCTTCTAGGATGCGTAGACGTCGACCATCTGGGGCGCTACCAATAATCTTGGTGTTACTGATAATATCAGCTCGACAAATAGGGGTGTTATGTCTTTGTAGGGCATGATTCTTTATAGCCCCTTGCTGTACGTGGCAAGAAATTCTCTTGGAAAGACGCATAGTTGTCATGCCAATATAATTTCCGGGACAACCACGGATAGGGCATTGATATGCATAGACAACATTCGTCTTCTTTAAGAAATCCTGCTCTGGGGGCGCTGGGTTATTCCTCATAATAAGGCTTTTCGTCTTGGCCGTTTGGTAATATATGATGAAGTCCAATTTCTGGGTGTTTTCAGTAGGGGATACATTATTCTTGATGATTTCTTTCATTGCCTTCTCGTCTTGCAGGTAATTCGGATGCATATGTCCTTTATAAAATAGCTTGATGTTATCGCTACTGTCGATTCTCTCGGCGGGGTCGGGTTCGTACGACTTGTCTACTGCTTTCCTGACTTCCTTTTGGACGTGCTTATTAGAGAATCCATTGTTGACAAGTACTTGGGATATTCGGTCCAGTTCCTTGTGTGTGTCGCACCAGGTGGAACAGTGCGACAGGGCCCTCCTGACATAAGCCTTGATGGTAGAACTCTTATATCGGGTGGGGCACTCACTGTCTCCATTCAAGCACATGCCTAGGTTTGTGGGTTTAGTATACACTGTGGTCCGAAATCCATTCTCCGTCGAGGTGACTAGGACATCCAGGAACGGGAGGCGATTATCTTGGCTGTGTTCGAGGGTGAAACGGAGTACACTATGGTCCTCAAACATCTTCCTCAAAGTCTCGATTTCATCACTTGATCTCGCTTTCACAAAGGTATCGTCTATGTACCTAAAGTACAAAAAGGGGCATTCTACACGGGAGAACACTCTCTCTTCTACAATTCCCATGTAAAAATTCGCGAATAGGACTCCCAGGGGTGAGCCCATCGCTACACCATCCTTCTGTAAGTAGGTATGCCCTCGATGGGTGGTAAAGGGGGCCCTCTTCGTACAGATGGCTAGGAGGGTCCGAAGGGCTGGTTCAGGGATGTTCAGAGATGGTGTAGAGTCGTCCCTATAGACCCTATCTGCGATAAGGTCTATGGTTTCGTCCACAGGCACGTTTGTGAATAAAGACTCTACATCCATCGATGCAATAACTCCATCACACGTAGAGTCCTTAATTTTATCCAGGAATTCAGTGGATGAAGCTACACAGTAACGATTTGGAATGTAGGGCGTCAGGATGGCATTCAGTCGTTTGGCAAGCTGGTAAGTCGGAGTAGGGCATTGACTTATAATGGGGCGTAGGGGGTTGCCCTGCTTGTGGGTTTTCACATTGCCATAAAGGTAGCCCGGCCAGAAATCCCCTGAAATAACTGGTAGGTGCATGGCATTGGTTGCTGCATTCACGGCCTCGATGGTTTTGTTAGCCTCTTTCTTGATTTCTTCGATAGGGTTTCTGGTGAGGCGCACAAATTTTGAGGAATCAGCCAGGATGTCGTCGAGTTTCTTGTGGTATTCCTCTGTGTCAATAAGCACAAAGGCAGCAGTCTTGTCTGCCCTACGAACAGTAACACCAGCAACCTGCTTAAGTTCCTTGGCAGCTGCCTTCATATCCTGGCTGACGATACCACTGGTGTAACGACCCCTCTCAGTGAGGGCCTCAGCAAGAAGCAAGGGCTGGAGGGCATCAGTAGTCCGCAGGGTGCCACGATCTTGAAGGGCGAGGATTGAGTCAAGTAGCAGCTCGACCTCGAGGCGTTTATCAGTGGGCCTTGGTCTGGTCACGTAGTGGCAGTTGAGGCCCATCTTGAGAATTTGTTCCTGTGCAGGAGTCGGGGTATACCCCGAGATATTGATGTACTCCTGGCGCTCCTGTGGTATACGAAGTTTGCCACCGTTGAGGTTGATCAATTTCTTCAGGATGGTGCGGGTCCTCTTCTGCATGTCTCTCTTCTTAAGGATTCGGAGGGCATGGGTAATGTTGTCAGGGTAGTTCAGGCCACCCCCGATGTCCTCGTCCTCTCTCTTTTGGCTGGTAGGGTCGAATTCTGGGTTGTCATCGACATGTTCTCGGGAGTCCTCATCAGGGGCGCCCTCATCTTCGTCAGGGTCGCTGTCAGGTTCAGGAGGGGTGTCTGGATCGGTACTGTCTTCATTCTGCTCTGCTCTTCTTTCCCTGGTGTTGACCCATTCCTCCACGAGACGGGTCCGGAGGGCTGTGAGCTCGTCCTTCAGCGCTTGCTTCTGTTGGAGCTGCCTCTGGAGGAGGCTACGTCTGTAGGCACGGGTACCAGGATCATTTTGGGCCGACGGGTCGAACAGCTGGGCTTCGGTATATCGTGGTAGGAGACCCTCTTTTAGGCAGGTTGAGTTAAAAGTAATGGCTGCATCGGCAGAGTTTATTTTCTTATCCAATTTTTCTATTTTCCGGATAATTCTCTTCTCTAGAGCACTGCAATCAGCCAGCAGACTTGAAAAATTTTTCAAGTCTGCTGGCTGATTGCAGTGCTCTAGAGAAGAGAATTATCCGGAAAATAGAAAAATTGGATAAGAAAATAAACTCTGCCGATGCAGCCATTACTTTTAACTCAACCTGCCTAAAAGAGGGTCTCCTACCACGATATACCGAAGCCCAGCTGTTCGACCCGTCGGCCCAAAATGATCCTGGTACCCGTGCCTACAGACGTAGCCTCCTCCAGAGGCAGCTCCAACAGAAGCAAGCGCTGAAGGACGAGCTCACAGCCCTCCGGACCCGTCTCGTGGAGGAATGGGTCAACACCAGGGAAAGAAGAGCAGAGCAGAATGAAGACAGTACCGATCCAGACACCCCTCCTGAACCTGACAGCGACCCTGACGAAGATGAGGGCGCCCCTGATGAGGACTCCCGAGAACATGTCGATGACAACCCAGAATTCGACCCTACCAGCCAAAAGAGAGAGGACGAGGACATCGGGGGTGGCCTGAACTACCCTGGCAACATTACCCATGCCCTCCGAATCCTTAAGAAGAGAGACATGCAGAAGAGGACCCGCACCATCCTGAAGAAATTGATCAACCTCAACGGTGGCAAACTTCGTATACCACAGGAGCGCCAGGAGTACATCAATATCTCGGGGTATACCCCGACTCCTGCACAGGAACAAATTCTCAAGATGGGCCTCAACTGCCACTACGTGACCAGACCAAGGCCCACTGATAAACGCCTCGAGGTCGAGCTGCTACTTGACTCAATCCTCGCCCTTCAAGATCGTGGCACCCTGCGGACTACTGATGCCCTCCAGCCCTTGCTTCTTGCTGAGGCCCTCACTGAGAGGGGTCGTTACACCAGTGGTATCGTCAGCCAGGATATGAAGGCAGCTGCCAAGGAACTTAAGCAGGTTGCTGGTGTTACTGTTCGTAGGGCAGACAAGACTGCTGCCTTTGTGCTTATTGACACAGAGGAATACCACAAGAAACTCGACGACATCCTGGCTGATTCCTCAAAATTTGTGCGCCTCACCAGAAACCCTATCGAAGAAATCAAGAAAGAGGCTAACAAAACCATCGAGGCCGTGAATGCAGCAACCAATGCCATGCACCTACCAGTTATTTCAGGGGATTTCTGGCCGGGCTACCTTTATGGCAATGTGAAAACCCACAAGCAGGGCAACCCCCTACGCCCCATTATAAGTCAATGCCCTACTCCGACTTACCAGCTTGCCAAACGACTGAATGCCATCCTGACGCCCTACATTCCAAATCGTTACTGTGTAGCTTCATCCACTGAATTCCTGGATAAAATTAAGGACTCTACGTGTGATGGAGTTATTGCATCGATGGATGTAGAGTCTTTATTCACAAACGTGCCTGTGGACGAAACCATAGACCTTATCGCAGATAGGGTCTATAGGGACGACTCTACACCATCTCTGAACATCCCTGAACCAGCCCTTCGGACCCTCCTAGCCATCTGTACGAAGAGGGCCCCCTTTACCACCCATCGAGGGCATACCTACTTACAGAAGGATGGTGTAGCGATGGGCTCACCCCTGGGAGTCCTATTCGCGAATTTTTACATGGGAATTGTAGAAGAGAGAGTGTTCTCCCGTGTAGAATGCCCCTTTTTGTACTTTAGGTACATAGACGATACCTTTGTGAAAGCGAGATCAAGTGATGAAATCGAGACTTTGAGGAAGATGTTTGAGGACCATAGTGTACTCCGTTTCACCCTCGAACACAGCCAAGATAATCGCCTCCCGTTCCTGGATGTCCTAGTCACCTCGACGGAGAATGGATTTCGGACCACAGTGTATACTAAACCCACAAACCTAGGCATGTGCTTGAATGGAGACAGTGAGTGCCCCACCCGATATAAGAGTTCTACCATCAAGGCTTATGTCAGGAGGGCCCTGTCGCACTGTTCCACCTGGTGCGACACACACAAGGAACTGGACCGAATATCCCAAGTACTTGTCAACAATGGATTCTCTAATAAGCACGTCCAAAAGGAAGTCAGGAAAGCAGTAGACAAGTCGTACGAACCCGACCCCGCCGAGAGAATCGACAGTAGCGATAACATCAAGCTATTTTATAAAGGACATATGCATCCGAATTACCTGCAAGACGAGAAGGCAATGAAAGAAATCATCAAGAATAATGTATCCCCTACTGAAAACACCCAGAAATTGGACTTCATCATATATTACCAAACGGCCAAGACGAAAAGCCTTATTATGAGGAATAACCCAGCGCCCCCAGAGCAGGATTTCTTAAAGAAGACGAATGTTGTCTATGCATATCAATGCCCTATCCGTGGTTGTCCCGGAAATTATATTGGCATGACAACTATGCGTCTTTCCAAGAGAATTTCTTGCCACGTACAGCAAGGGGCTATAAAGAATCATGCCCTACAAAGACATAACACCCCTATTTGTCGAGCTGATATTATCAGTAACACCAAGATTATTGGTAGCGCCCCAGATGGTCGACGTCTACGCATCCTAGAAGCCCTACTGATACAGCGAGATAAACCCACCCTTAATACGACCCAAGAGATGTTTTTGTTACCATCAAGCCGTCGTATTGATACATCAAGAAACCCGAATTTTGACGCCGAAGTAGGAAATGATCTCAGCCACGTGGGACACTTTTCTGAGCGGGAGAGCAGCCTGGCTGGCTCAGAGCGCGCCTCAGCCAATCAAACCTCAGGTCCCCCGATGACGTCACAGACTGGTATTCCCGGCCGAGATCATCGTACATCAGGCACCATACCATATCAGCTCCGATCAATCAATGAAAACCAATGAAAATTCCAGCCCTTTCACTTGTAATCCTGATCCTGGATTTAAATACCACCCGACTGCAGCAACCACCTCACTCTCTACCTGATGAAGAGGAAGGACTTATCCTCGAAACGCGTCGTAGTTTTTACTATTTTGTACCAAAAGTTTTACTTGTATTTTGTGAGAATATACTTGAAAAGTCTTCCCGATTTTGTCATTCACCCGACTGATGAATTTTTCAAGTCTGCTGGCTGATTGCAGTGCTCTAGAGAAGAGAATTATCCGGAAAATAGAAAAATTGGATAAGAAAATAAACTCTGCCGATGCAGCCATTACTTTTAACTCAACCTGCCTAAAAGAGGGTCTCCTACCACGATATACCGAAGCCCAGCTGTTCGACCCGTCGGCCCAAAATGATCCTGGTACCCGTGCCTACAGACGTAGCCTCCTCCAGAGGCAGCTCCAACAGAAGCAAGCGCTGAAGGACGAGCTCACAGCCCTCCGGACCCGTCTCGTGGAGGAATGGGTCAACACCAGGGAAAGAAGAGCAGAGCAGAATGAAGACAGTACCGATCCAGACACCCCTCCTGAACCTGACAGCGACCCTGACGAAGATGAGGGCGCCCCTGATGAGGACTCCCGAGAACATGTCGATGACAACCCAGAATTCGACCCTACCAGCCAAAAGAGAGAGGACGAGGACATCGGGGGTGGCCTGAACTACCCTGACAACATTACCCATGCCCTCCGAATCCTTAAGAAGAGAGACATGCAGAAGAGGACCCGCACCATCCTGAAGAAATTGATCAACCTCAACGGTGGCAAACTTCGTATACCACAGGAGCGCCAGGAGTACATCAATATCTCGGGGTATACCCCGACTCCTGCACAGGAACAAATTCTCAAGATGGGCCTCAACTGCCACTACGTGACCAGACCAAGGCCCACTGATAAACGCCTCGAGGTCGAGCTGCTACTTGACTCAATCCTCGCCCTTCAAGATCGTGGCACCCTGCGGACTACTAATGCCCTCCAGCCCTTGCTTCTTGCTGAGGCCCTCACTGAGAGGGGTCGTTACACCAGTGGTATCGTCAGCCAGGATATGAAGGCAGCTGCCAAGGAACTTAAGCAGGTTGCTGGTGTTACTGTTCGTAGGGCAGACAAGACTGCTGCCTTTGTGCTTATTGACACAGAGGAATACCACAAGAAACTCGACGACATCCTGGCTGATTCCTCAAAATTTGTGCGCCTCACCAGAAACCCTATCGAAGAAATCAAGAAAGAGGCTAACAAAACCATCGAGGCCGTGAATGCAGCAACCAATGCCATGCACCTACCAGTTATTTCAGGGGATTTCTGGCCGGGCTACCTTTATGGCAATGTGAAAACCCACAAGCAGGGCAACCCCCTACGCCCCATTATAAGTCAATGCCCTACTCCGACTTACCAGCTTGCCAAACGACTGAATGCCATCCTGACGCCCTACATTC
>NW_027170936.1:2500-5000 GCF_036898095.1 Palaemon carinicauda
TAATGGATTATGTGTTGATAGCTAAAAGAATGTTTGGAAGATTGAAAGACGTGCACGTGTTTAGGGGTATGGCTAACGGTATGTCTGATCATTTTTTGGTGGAAGGAAAATTGGTTGTAGCAAAAGAGTGGGGGAATAGAGTAGGTGGATGTAAAAGGGAGCTAGTGAGGGTTGAAGAGCTAATAAAACCGGGGGTAAAAAGTAAATATCAGGAAAGGTTGAAAATGGCATATGACGAGGTGAGAGTAAGAGAAACTGGTAATTTAGAGGAGGAGTGGAAGTTAGCAAAAGAAAATTTTGTTGGGATTGCAAGTGATGTATGTGGCAAGAAGGTTGTTGGAGGCAGCATGAGGAAGGGCAGTGAATGGTGGAATGAAGGAGTGAAGGTAAAAGTGGAAGAGAAAAAGAGGGCTTTTGAAGAATGGCTGCAGAGTAATAGTATAGAGAAGTATGAAAAATATAGAGAGCAAAAGGTGGAAGTAAAGCGCAAGGTACGTGAGGCAAAGAGGGCAGCTGACCTGAGGTGGGGTCAGGGACTGGGTCAGTCATATGAAGAGAATAAGAAGTTTTGGAAAGAAGTGAAGAGAGTAAGGAAGGCCGGCGCAAGAATTGAAGAGACAGTGAAAGATGGAAATGGAAGGTTGTTAAAAGGAGAGGAGGCAAGGAAAAGGTGGGCGGAATATTTTGAAAGTTTGCTGAATGTTGAGGATGATAGGGAGGCAGATATAATTGCGGTTCCAGGTGTTGAGGTGCCAGTGATGGGAGATGAGAATGAGAGAGAGATTACAATAGAGGAAGTGAGGAGAGCACTAGATGAAACGAGAGTAGGAAAAGCATCGGGTATGGATGGTGTGAAAGCTGAGATGTTGAAGGAAGGGGGTGTGACTGTACTTGAATGGTTGGTGAGATTGTTTAATGTGTGTTTTGTGTTGTCAATGGTACCAGTAGATTGGGTCTGTGCATGTATTGTACCACTATATAAGGGTAAGGGAGATGTGCATGAGTGTTGTAATTCAAGAGGTATTAGTTTGTTGAGTGTAGTTGGAAAAGTGTATGGTAGAATACTGATTAATAGGATTAAGGATAAAACAGAGAATGCAATCTTGGAAGTACAGGGTGGTTTTAGAAGAGGTAGGGGTTGTATGAATCAGATTTTTACAGTTAGGCAGATATGCGAGAAATATTTAGCAAAAGGTAAGGAGGTGTATGTTGCGTTTATGGATCTGGAGAAAGCATATGATAGAGTTGATAGGGAAGCAATGTGGAATGTGATGAGGTTATATGGAGTTGGTGGAAGGTTGTTGCAAGCAGTGAAAAGTTTCTACACAGGTAGTAAAGCATGTGTTAGAATAGGAAATGAGGTGAGCGATTGGTTTCCGGTGAGAGTGGGGCTGAGACAGGGATGTGTGATGTCGCCGTGGTTGTTTAACTTGTATGTTGATGGAGTGGTGAGAGAGGTGAATGCTAGAGTGCTTGGACGAGGATTAAAACTGGTAGGCGAGAATGATCATGAATGGGAGGTAAATCAGTTGTTGTTTGCGGATGATACTGTACTGGTAGCAGACACAGAAGAGAAGCTTGACCGACTAGTGACAGAATTTGGAAGGGTGTGTGAGAGAAGGAAGTTGAGAGTTAATGTGGGTAAGAGTAAGATTATGAGATGTACGAGAAGGGAAGGTGGTGCAAGGTTGAATGTCATGTTGAATGGAGAGTTACTTGAGGAGGTGGATCAGTTTAAGTACTTGGGGTCTGTTGTTGCAGCAAATGGTGGAGTGGAAGCAGATGTACGTCAGAGAGTGAATGAAGGTTGCAAAGTGTTGGGGGCAGTTAAGGGAGTAGTAAAAAATAGAGGATTAGGCATGAATGTAAAGAGAGTTCTATATGAGAAAGTGATTGTACCAACTGTGATGTATGGATCGGAGTTGTGGGGAATGAAAGTGATGGAGAGACAGAAATTGAATGTGTTTGAGATGAAGTGTCTGAGGAGTATGGCTGGTGTATCTCGAGTAGATAGGGTTAGGAACGAAGTGGTGAGGGTGAGAACGGGTGTAAGAAATGAGTTAGCGGCGAGAGTGGATATGAATGTGTTGAGGTGGTTTGGCCATGTTGAGAGAATGGAAAATGGCTGTCTGCTAAAGAAGGTGATGAATGCAAGAGTTGATGGGAGAAGTACAAGAGGAAGGCCAAGGTTTGGGTGGATGGATGGTGTGAAGAAAGCTCTGGGTGATAGGAGGATAGATGTGAGAGAGGCAAGAGAGCGTGCTAGAAATAGGAATGAATGGCGAGCGATTGTGACGCAGTTCCGGTAGGCCCTGCTGCTTCCTCCGGTGCCTTAGATGACCGCGGAGGTAGCAGCAGTAGGGGACTCAGCAGTATGAAGCTTCATCTGTGGTGGAAATGTGGGAGGTTGGGCTGTGGCACCCTAGCAGTACCAGCTGAACTCGGCTGAGTCCCTGGTTAGGCTGGAGGAACGTAGAGAGTAGAGGTCCCCTTTTTGTTT
>NW_027170937.1:12500-15000 GCF_036898095.1 Palaemon carinicauda
AGTATGAAAAATATAGAAAGCAAAAGGTGGAAGTAAAGCGCAAGGTACGTGAGGCAAAGAGGGCAGCTGGCCTGAGGTAGGGTCAGGGACTGGGTCAGTCATATGACGAGAATAAGAAGAAGTTTTGGAAAGAAGTGAAGAGAGTAAGGAAGGCCGGCGCAAGAATTGAAGAGACAGTGAAAGATGGAAATGGAAGGTTGTTAAAAGGAGAGGAGGCAAGGAAAAGGTGGGCGGAATATTTTGAAAGTTTGCTGAATGTTGAGGATGATAGGGAGGCAGATATAATTGCGGTTCCAGGTGTTGAGGTGCCAGTGATGGGAGATGAGAATGAGAGAGAGATTACAATAGAGGAAGTGAGGAGAGCACTAGATGAAACGAGAGTAGGAAAAGCATCGGGTATGGATGGTGTGAAAGCTGAGATGTTGAAGGAAGGGGGTGTGACTGTACTTGAATGGTTGGTGAGATTGTTTAATGTGTGTTTTGTGTTGTCAATGGTACCAGTAGATTGGGTCTGTGCATGTATTGTACCACTATATAAGGGTAAGGGAGATGTGCATGAGTATTGTAATTCAAGAGGTATTAGTTTGTTGAGTGTAGTTGGAAAAGTGTATGGTAGAATACTGATTAATAGGATTAAGGATAAAACAGAGAATGCAATCTTGGAAGTACAGGGTGGTTTTAGAAGAGGTAGGGGTTGTATGAATCAGATTTTTACAGTTAGGCAGATATGCGAGAAATATTTAGCAAAAGGTAAGGAGGTGTATGTTGTGTTTATGGATCTGGAGAAAGCATATGATAGAGTTGATAGGGAAGCAATGTGGAATGTGATGAGGTTATATGGAGTTGGTGGAAGGTTGTTGCAAGCAGTGAAAAGTTTCTACACAGGTAGTAAAGCATGTGTTAGAATAGGAAAGGAGGTGAGCGATTGGTTTCCGGTGAGAGTGGGGCTGAGACAGGGATGTGTGATGTCGCCCTGGTTGTTTAACTTGTATGTTGATGGAGTGGTGAGAGAGGTGAATGCTAGAGTGCTTGGAAGAGGATTAAAACTGTTAGGCGAGAATGATCATGAATGGGAGGTAAATCAGTTGTTGTTTGCGGATGATACTGTACTGGTAGTAGACACAGAAGAGAAGCTTGACCGACTAGTGACAGAATTTGGAAGGGTGTGTGAGAGAAGGAAGTTGAGAGTTAATGTGGGTAAGAGTAAGGTTATGAGATGTACGAGAAGGGAAGGTGGTGCAAGGTTGAATGTCATGTTGAATGGAGAGTTACTTGAGGAGGTGGATCAGTTTAAGTACTTGGGGTCTGTTGTTGCAGCAAATGGTGGAGTGGAAGCAGATGTACGTCAGAGAGTGAATGAAGGTTGCAAAGTGTTGGGGGCAGTTAAGGGAGTAGTAAAAAATAGAGGATTGGGCATGAATGTAAAGAGAGTTCTACATGAGAAAGTGATTGTACCAACTGTGATGTATGGATCGGAGTTGTGGGGAATGAAAGTGATGGAGAGACAGAAATTGAATGTGTTTGAGATGAAGTGTCTGAGGAGTATGGCTGGTGTATCTCGAGTAGATAGGGTTAGGAACGAAGTGGTGAGGGTGAGAACGGGTGTAAGAAATGAGTTAGCGGCTAGAGTGGATATGAATGTGTTGAGGTGGTTTGGCCATGTTGAGAGAATGGAAAATGGCTGTCTGCTAAAGAAGGTGATGAATGCAAGAGTTGATGGGAGAAGTACAAGAGGAAGGCCAAGGTTTGGGTGGATGGATGGTGTGAAGAAAGCTCTGGGTGATAGGAGGATAGATGTGAGAGAGGCAAGAGAGCGTGCTAGAAATAGGAATGAATGGCGAGCGATTGTGACGCAGTTCCGGTAGGCCCTGCTGCTTCCTCCGGTGCCTTAGATGAACGCGGAGGTAGCAGCAGTAGGGGACTCAGCAGTATGAAGCTTCATCTGTGGTGGAAATGTGGGAGGTTGGGCTGTGGCACCCTAGCAATACCAGCTGAACTCGGCTGAGTCCCTGGTTAGGCTGGAGGAACGTAGAGAGTAGAGGTCCGATTTTGTTTTGTTTCTTGTTGTTGTCGGCTACCCCCCAAAATTGGGGGAAGTGCCTTTGGTATATGTATGTATGTATGTATGTATGTATGTATTATTATTATTATTATTATTATTATTATTATTAATATTATTATTATTATTATTATTATTATTATTATTATTATTATTATTATTATTTTTATTATTATTATTATTAAAATTGTAATTATTATTATTATTATTATTATTATTATTATTATTATTATTATTATTATTATTATTATTATTATTATTTTTATTATTATTATTATTATTATTATTATTATTATTATTATTATTATTATTATTATTATTATTATTATTATTATTATTATCATTTTTATTAAAATTATTATTATTATTATTATTATTATTATTATTATTATTATTATTATTATTATTATTATTATTATTATTATTATTATTATTATTAAA
>NW_027170938.1:0-2500 GCF_036898095.1 Palaemon carinicauda
CGCACATCCAGTTCTATGACTCACTCCCCGATGCGCATCTATGCGAACTTTCAGAAATCTTTTTGTGGAACCCACGTAATTTCCGAGATTACATCTCGGACAAGTAAACATATAGACCACTGAAGAATGCATTAGGTCGGGGAGAAAATCCTTAATTCTAAACATAGATCCCACTGCCAGGGGATTCCTAAAAATAAATTTAAAGTTCAGAATCGGAAAATTGTTTAAAATTACTTTTTTAATTTGTTTCCCATATTTTCCGTTATTAATAAAAGGCAAACAGGCATAGAAAATCATTTTTGGTACTGTAGGAACTTGAAGTTTTTTAGGTTGGCAATGTTTGGTCAGAAATTTGTTAACTAATTTATAAAATATTTTAGTTGGAAAACAGTTATCCTTGAAATGTTGCTTCAAAAAGACTATTTCATTATGAAAGGATGTCCAGTCAGACGAAAGGTAAAATGCCCTGCAGATCATGGTTGTTACGGCATTTAACTTAAAATCATAAAAGCAAAAGCTAAAACAATTAGTGCCTGAACCAGTGAATGTCTTTTTTCTAAATACGCTAGTTTCTAGACGTGTCTGCCCTCTTGAGATGTTAATGTCAAGATATGGTAACTTGTTATTTTCTTCTTCCTCAATAGTGAACTTGATGTTTGGATGAACGTTATTGATGAAATCTAAAAATCTAGCAGCATTTTCCTTTTGCTTGAAATTAGCTAACGTATCATCTACGTAGCGTTTATAAAATATAGGTCTAAATAGCAAAGGACATTGGTCTAAAAACTACTCCTCAAGATTACACATAAAAATATTAGCGAAGGTGGGCCCAAGAGGGCTACCCATAGCCATACCATCAAGTTATTTAAACAACTTGCCATCAAAAATAAAATGAGTGTCAATCACTGCAAACTCAAGTAATTTTTTAAAATCAGACTTATTGAAACCGTGATATAAGTCGTTTGGAAAAAAAAGTTTGTTTAAAATTATTTCAATGTTTTCTTGCAGGGGCCCTTTCGTAAATAGTGATTCAAAATCATAGCTAACCATATAATTAAACTTGTTTTGAGTGGTGATTTCAGGTATCAGAGAGCCAGAATTGACCAGTGTATATTCATTTGAGGTAAGTGGTTGTAAAAGAGGCACAAGAAATTTGGCAATATTAAAATTTGGTGAATTATAAGCAGCTAAAATAGGTCTGAGTGGAACATTTTCTTTATGAATCTTAGGTAAACCATACAATATACCATAAGAGGACTCAGAGGAAAATAGATCTGAATATACCTGTTCAGTAATGGAACTATTATCCTTTAGTCTTTTCAGTGTTTGGTTAATTTTGCCTTCCATTTTAAAAATCAGATTAAACTCAGGAAGACCCAAGTTAGAGAATTCAGTTGAGTCATTTAAAACCATCCTTAAACAACAACAATGAAGACAATTTATAAACATAATGATTTCATACTATATTATGATGTCATCTGTTTCCTTCGCAGGTTAAATTTCTGAAATGAAATCAATGGTTCTTCGTAAAATTAGAAATAACATAATCTTAGGCCTCGTGTCTTTGAATTTCGAAATACAAAAATAGTATGCCAAATGTGGAGAAGAAGATTGATTTCTACTCCATTCGGCCTTTTCAATAGGAGGTATTGGGTTCTACTAAATGAAAATTAGAGAACAATAATTTATTCATGAATTTCAGTGTGAAAAACTTTCGGGATGTATCCTGCATGAATACATATGTGATGGAGAGCACGATACACTTATGAGCTGGCTGGTTGGCCATATTTAAATTGTCGTAATCAAGGTTTGCAAGCGAGATTGGGTTAAAAGTTGACAAGATGACGTCGCTCTAAAATAGAACAGAAAGCAAATCATGAAAAAGAATGTAATTTGATGATGATTACAGATATCTATGGAAAAGGATGATAAAAAGATGAGCGTTATATCTCCTAGCATTTATAATGTGATTTACATTTGCACACACACATACAAACACATATACACAAACAAGCGCACACACATACAGACACACACACAAACACACACACACGCACACGCACACAAACACACACACACACACACACACACATATATATATATATATATATACATATATATATGTATACATATATAGATATATATATATATATATATATATTTACATAAATATATATATATATATATATATATGTATGTATATATATATATATATAGATATACAGTATATATATATATATATATATATGTATATGTATATATATATATATATATATAGATATAGATATAGATATAGATATATATATATATATATATAGATATAGATATAGATATAGATATATATATATATATATATATACATATATATATATTTAAATATATATAAATAGATATATATGTATATATATATATATATATATGTATATAAATATATATTTATATATATATATATATATATATATAGATATAGATATAGATATAGGATTATATATATACAGTA
>NW_027170938.1:5000-7500 GCF_036898095.1 Palaemon carinicauda
TATTTAGAATCATCGATCTCCATAAGGAGAAATCAAGTTGTGGCTAATTATAGAAGATGTGGTTACTTTTGCATTTTTTTTTTTTTTTCATAGAGCTTATGGTCCATCAGCTCTTTTCCATGTAATATTTTCAGAATGGTCATCTCCAATTCCACTGACATTTTGTTATAGCAAGTGTTTCTAGAGAGAGAAAAATTAAACATTTAAACCTGAATTTTATATAACTAGGAAAATTCTAAGTTAACAGACCTTTTTTTTCTATAAAAAAAGGTCACTGTAGATAAATATGAATATAAAAAGGTTAATGTAGATATTTGCAAATATATCAGAGACTGATATTTTTTTTCTTCCAGCTTAAAATATCGACAAAGAAGATATGGTATAGATTGGAGTATTATATCCGATATTTATCAAAAAAAAAAAAAAAAAAAAAAAAAAAACCGACATTATGAAAAAGTTGTAGGGAAGAGATTGAATAACCTTTCAATATGAATATATAAGCAAGATAGCAACCTCAAATGAATTTAAAATATTTGTAAAATTTGTCTTTTTTAAATACATTCATAAGCTGTTAAAAGTCAAACATATATTTTTCGAATTTCCTCAGATTTTCCTTTATTAGAATACACGGCCACAACGAATAAGAAAAATATTAACACTTCAGATATTTGTAAAATTTACACTTTCAAATACAGAAAATATAAAGTTACATTTGTGTTTTTCAAATCTCATTTTGCTTTTGAGTCAAACAAAAAGAGAGTCTCATCATCTTGTTAACCAATTCTTCCCTAGACTGATGAATACTTTATAAACATGCTCGGGCAATCAAAGACATATTTTACTCACTCTATCATATTGCAACTGCATTTAATTATCCTCTTCCTGAAGACTTACTTCGCAAGAGGTTTATTTTGTGGATGTCTCTTGCTCACCAATTCAATTAATTTTCAGGCAGCCTGCACGTTGCACAGGCCTTTGGATTTACCGTCGAGAAGCTGGGTCAGGAAATCAGATATTGATAATACAAGAACAAAGTTATTCAAATAAGAGAGAGAGAGAGAGAGAGAGAGAGAGAGAGAGAGAGAGAGAGAGAGATAGAGAGTAAATGGTACACAACTCAGAAATGGATAAAAAAAGAAAAACTAATAACATCTTTTAAAGAACAGGAACAAGGCGTTAGTGATTACTACGTACCGATAAATAAGCTGTTTTTATGGATATGTAACTACGTTATGGGAAGGCAGGGGTGCATTAGAATGAGTTTTAGTGCATTTTCATTTCCTTCGTGAATAGCTCTCCATTTTCTGTTTTTAAATACTAAAAATTGGGCTCTGGTAAACAGTAAGCCATTGGTGTTTTATAAGATAATGAGGAATGTTGTTAGTCTCTCGTTTTGCTGCTTCTGAGAGTATATTGTCAGGAAAAATCTTAAAATCAAAGAAACCTAAGACCGATTATGAAAAAGAAGGTGAGTGTTGCGGCTGTAGTGGTTATTGTAAATACTTTATGTTAAAGAAAAGATATTGTCTATAATTGGATGAAGTTATTTCATATTAAAGATCACCTCATTCAAATAAGTCTATGTCAAGAAAAATCTGACAAGAACGATCTATGATCAGATACTTTATCATTACCAGGATAGATCTGACGTCCTTAATTGAGTGACAAAATCCATATAAGAAGTAACCATTTTCATATGTGATATATATATATATATATATATATATGTGTGTGTGTGTGTGTGTGTGTGTGTGTGACAGGAACAAATATAATGTGTTTGTGTTCATGTATGTGTCTTCTTCGTCTTATTTAGCTTGTTAGGTGTTTTAAGAAGTCAATGGCAGTAAATCTCATTAAATCTCAGTTGGTGGGAAATGCTAAGTAACTATAGTTAAGACTAATTGATTAACTGCGGAGTACACCTCGTTAACAGGTTTTTGTTTACATTAACCAAGCATGGTTATTGGCGAGAATTTGGAAAGACAAATCTTGTGATTTGGTCTTTGATCCTCCCAGCGTTAACACGTAGCTCGGGCCAACACCGTCTTGAGGGCGTCTCTGCCTGGTGCCCCCAGGTTGTCAGGCTTTGTTAGCCTACGCCGTACTACGGTGATATATTGTGGAATATTTCCCAAATATTCTTTACAGGTCAGTACGAGTGTGTGCTTTGAGGTGTATTGTGAAAAATATGCATTCCGATTGGATTTCTATAATGTCCAGCATTTAATCTATTATTATTATTGATCCGTTTAATTGCCATTGTTAAATAGAACATTGCCATTGTTAAAATCCCTAATAGTCTGTGTCGAGTGCTTTGCAGAAGATATATCTTTAAACCTAATATAATATTGCTGAGGATAATTGTGATAACTATGCTATAATATGTTATAATATTCTAGTCACTAAAGTGTGTATATGTGTATCTATTTGACAATTTGTATATTATTGATTGTTTGTTTGTCAGGTGGAGTTTCTGGAATAAACATATGTCCCATCCATC
>NW_027170938.1:12500-17500 GCF_036898095.1 Palaemon carinicauda
TGTCCCAAGGTAATAATATTTATGCCTATTTAAGTATCGCGATCACGACTTGTCAGCTGACGTCATTACTGGAGCTTGTGAAAGCCTTTCAATCAAACCAGCCATCGTCCACTAGATAGGGATATTTAGTTTGTATTTGTTAGGTTGTTCTCACTTTTCGTTGGCCTTCTCCTTTCTGGACCCTCTCTCCATTTAGTATGCATGTGTTGCTGACCTTTCCGTAATGGTATAATTGTTTTCTTTTACAGGGAGTTAAGATTGAGTGTGTATCATTTATTAAAGTATTATTGTGGTTCAGGTGTTATTTCTGTCTAAATATTATGTATTAAAATTAAGGAGATTTTTGTGGTATTTTCTTTGTCCCCTTGAGTTGACTTTGCACTCGTATTAATGTGTGGATACTATTCCACCTTTAGTGGACTTATTACGTTATGGTGGTGAATACTATTTGATAAGTGTAGTGTTTTGTGTGGTGGTCAAAGCCAGCCATCACAAGTGGCGACCGTGACAGGATATTTCGTTCCTGAGTATTCACCAGTGTTTGTGCAAAGTTAATTCTTGGGGTAATTTTTCAGGCAGTGTATTTTCACCTCCTCGGTGTTGTTTTGTGCAAATTTAGTATTTTGTTTGAATAAGTAATCATGGTTGTTAACGTACTAGAACTCCTTGTAGGAGAGGGATGGCAAGAGAGGTTGGCAGAGTTAAATAGGGAAGACTTGGAAATTGTAGCAGAACATTTTGAATTGGAATATGATGTGTCCATAAGAAAGGGTGTATTGCTATTGCTCATTTATGATTATGTTAAAACTGTAAAGACAGGTGGGGAACAAGAGGTGAAACCGGATGAAGTAGTGTCTATAGAAATTTTGGATAAGCAGATTGTCCTGAGACAAATGGAATTTGAAATGGAAAAGTTTAAGGCAGGGGAAAGAGAAAAAGAGAGGCAGCATGAGATTGCCATGAGAAACCCAGGTTCTTTTTCCCCCTCCCATTCCCCAAATAGGTTAGTAACTCCTGCTATCAATTTATTGCAGGCTCTCAAATATGTACCTAAATTTGAAGAAAATAATGTAGCAGAATTTTTTTATCGTTTGAGAGGATTGCTGCAAGGTTGGACTGGCCCCAAGAGTATTGGACCACTCTTATACAAAGTAAATTGGTTGGAAGAGCTCAGAGGGTATATGTAACGCTGGAGGAGGATCTATCAGCAGATTATGAGAGTGTGAAGGCTATTGTCTTGAAGGCCTATGAGTTAGTCCCTGAAGCTTATAGGCAACGCTTCCGAGACTTAGAAAAATGTAGGGAACAAACTTTTGTTGAATTTGCCAGGGCGAAGGAACAGTATGCTAGCGATTGGTTTAAGTCCAAGGAGGTGGGAGATTTTGAGAAATTGAAGGAGTTAATGTTGGTGGAGGAGTTTAAGAGGTGTGTCCCGGATAAGCTGAAGGTCCACCTCGAAGAGTTAAAACTCGAGACTGTTCAAGAGGTAGCCATCGCTAGTGACGAATATTGCTTGTCTCATAAGAGTGAGTTAGGGGGAGTAACGACAAAGGTGAATTCTGGTTGGGTTAAGATGGGTAGGAATAATAATGCTAATCCTAATAATAATGCTAAGGTGTTCAGTAGAAATAATCAGGGAAGTAATAATAATCAGGGTAATGCTAATAATCATTTTTCTCCTAACAGAGGCAATAGGCCAAATATATACAATCCAGAGAAATTTAAAACCATTGACTTGCTTCTTTTGCAATAAGAAGGGGCACGTAAAGAGTATGTGTTATGCGTTTAGAAAATCTCAAAATGCTAATGTTAGGCCAGTGATGGGCGTGGAAGAGAGAGAGAGAGAACCTACCCCAACAACATCCGCTGATCAATGACTACCTGGTTGTTTTGACAGATATTTGTCCTTCGGTAGTGTCTCCTTCGCCAATTCGTCCGAGAAAAGACGAGTGCGTATTTTGCGTGATACCGGTGCAGCTCAGTCTTTGATACTAAGGGAGGCATTACCTTGTAATTTTGTACCCAAAAGTGGGGAATTTGTGTTATTGGCTGGTTTTCCTGATTCCGTAAAGTCATATGCTATTGAAAATTTTAATTTAATCTGCCCTTCCTTTGCAGGAGATTTGAAATTGGCCATAGTTGATAAATTCCCGGTTAAGGAGGTTGATGTTGTGTTAGGGAATGATGTGGCTATGAAGAATAATAATTGTCCGATATTGATAAACCCTGATAGTGAAGTAGCAGCAGTTACTCGTTCTAGTGCTAGAATTGTTGACGCTGCAGAGTCAACAATTGGTGTAGATTTAAGTAGTTTAGATCGTAGTGATAGCCTAGCTGTGGATCTTGGAATGTTAACGGACAAGTTAAATTGGACCACTGAAGAGCTAATCAAAACCCAGAAAAAGGAGTTTCGGGAACTCCCTATCGAGTCAGGGGAGGTGTCTGATATGACTGGTCCCAAATTTAAGATATTTAATAATATTTTATATAGGTTGAGTAGGCCTATTGGGGTGGATAATGTTGATTATGAAATTGTGAAACAGATAATGGTTCCTTTTGGTTACAGGAAGGAGTTAATGTCATTGGCGCACGAAAGTGGTCAGGCCGGCCATTTTGGAATTCATAAAACTTCTTGCAAATTGTTAGGGAATTATTATTGGCCGAAGTTGAAGGCAGATGTAAAGAAGTTTGTCAATAGTTGTGATGTGTGCCAGAGGGTCGGTAAACCCAATCAGCGGATTCCAAAATCACCTCTATGTCCTATTCCCGTAGTTTCCGAACCTTTTAAGGAAGTCATTATTGATGTGGTTGGACCATTACCGAAGACGCGTAGTGGTAATGAGTATATTTTGACAATCATGGATAGGATGTCTCGATATCCCGAGGCAATACCACTACGTACAATAAAAAGTGTTAAAATTGTAGATGTACAAATTGACTTTTTTACCAGGTTTGGGATGCCTAAGATTATTCAATCGGATTGTGGTTCTAATTTTGTTAGCAGGTATTTCAGAGATAAAATGGCAGAGTTAAATATAAAACATGTGACCTCTTCTCCATATCATCCGGAAAGCCAGGGAGCTCTGGAGAGATTTCATCAGACCCTGAAATCCATGGTAAAGAAATATTGTTTGATTAATGGTTCTGAATGGGATAAGGAATTACCTTATTTGTTGTTCGCTTTTCGTTCTGTCCCATGTCAGTCTTTAGGTTTTTCGCCTTTCAGCCTTGTGTTTGGCCATTGTGTTCGAGGTCCTCTTGATGTGGTTCGTGAGTCTTGGGAGGGAGACGTCCCTGAGGTTAATTTATTGGATTATGTGTCTAATCTAGGCGATAAATTAACCAAGGCTTGGAAATTTGCGGGTGAAAACTTATTATGTAGCCAAAAAAGAATGAAGTTTTTCTTTGATAGGAGGTCCAAGGCACGCGACTTTGCGGTAGGCGATAAAGTATTGGTTTTGTTACCCTTCCCAGGGAATCCATTGAAAGCTTCTTTTTCAGGTCCTTGGAAAATTTTGAAAAAAGTAAGTGAAGTTAACTATTTAGTGGAGACACCTCAAAGAAGGAAACCTTTTCAACTGTGTCATGTAAAGATGTTGAAAGCTTATATGGAACGGGAAAAAGTCATTCCTGTGGCAACTATTGGGAACACGGTAGATTCTGAGAACAATAACCATTTTTCTTTTTCAGAGGGGGAGGGTATTGATGATAATTGTTTTAATGGATGTGAATGGCGGTCGGATAATAGAAAGTCTTTGGAAAAATTTTCGGGAGTAATTTCACATTTAGGTAAGGAAGAACAAAGGTCTTTGAAAAATTTAGTATCTAATTACAAAGAATTATTTTCGGATGTACTGGGTAGGACTTCGGTTCTTAAACATGATGTAGAGGTAGGTAGCGCCACTCCTGTGAAACAATCTCCTTACAGGTTGAATCCCTTCAAAAATGAGGTTGTAGCAAAAGAAGTGGATTATATGCTAAAACATGACCTAATTGAACCTAGTCAAAGTCCTTGGTCATCACCTGTTGTATTGGTCAAGAAATCCGACGGTGATTTCAGGTTATGTTTTGATTACCGTAAGTTGAATGAGTTATCTAAATCTGATTGTTATCCATTACCTCGAATTGAGGATTGTATTGATCGAATGGGGAAGGCCAAATACATTAGCAAATTCGATTTGTTGAAAGGTTATTGGCAAGTTCCTCTTTCAAAGCGGGCAAGGGCCCTGTCTGCTTTTGTAACACCACAGGGATTGTTTCAATGTAAAGTTATGCCGTTTGGTATGAAGAACGCGGCTGCTACCTTTCAGAGGTTAATGAATACTTTAGTCCATGGTTTAGAAGGATGTGTTGTGTATATTGATGATATTGTTATTTATAGCGATGATTGGGAAACCCATTTAAAACGTATTAGGGCACTATTTGAGGTGTTGAAAAAGGCAAATTTGGTAATTAATTTAAAAAAAAGCGATTTCGCAAAGGCGAAGGTGGTATATTTGGGTCATGAGGTTGGTAATGGTAAAGTTGCTCCTAAGCAGGCCAATATCGAAAGTATTGAAAATATGGTAGTCCCTAAATGTAGGAGGGATGTCCGAAGATTCCTTGGTTTGAGTGGGTACTACCGAAGGTTTGTTAGGAATTTTTCGGATATAGCCGATCCGTTAACAAATCTCTTGAGAAAGAATGTAGCATTTGTCTGGACGAATGAAACGCAAAGGGCTTTTGATATTTTAAAAAGAGTTTTAATTAATTTCCCTGTCTTGAGAGCTCCTGATTTTGACCTTCCTTTTTCTCTTGCCACGAATGCAAGTGACGTTGGTGTAGGAGCGGTGTTGTTGCAGAATGACGAGCAGGGAGTTTCTCATCCTGTCGCATTCTTTTCAAAAAAATTGTCCTCCGCCCAACGTAGGTATTCAACTGTGGAGAAAGAGACACTTGCGTTAATATTCGCTATTAATCATTTTCAGGTTTATCTCTCCTCCTCAGATACACCTATTAAG
>NW_027170938.1:22500-23932 GCF_036898095.1 Palaemon carinicauda
AATGTGCAAAAATTTATCATTAATCG
Organism: Palaemon carinicauda; assembly: GCF_036898095.1. Classification (NCBI taxonomy): domain Eukaryota; kingdom Metazoa; phylum Arthropoda; class Malacostraca; order Decapoda; family Palaemonidae; genus Palaemon; species Palaemon carinicauda. The sequence goes on from NW_027170938.1 coordinate 22,527, forward strand.
AATGGCAAGTCCCAAACCTACCAATTAGCTACGAAGGTGAAGATGGGTTGATTTCAATTCTAAGTACAGAAAACCTGAATTTGACAGGTATATGTACAGAAGAATTGTCCTTGACTTTTATCTTTCTTCGTGGCTGAGTGGTATGGTCACTGGCATACGGACATCCTGGACGAGGGGTCAAATCCGTGCCGGTCTAAATATTATAGTATTTGGGCGATTCCGCCTGGGGCTCTGATCCCAAGGTCGTTAAGAGAATCCAGACTTTAATGTATTAATATATATGGCTTATTTGAAATATGAAAGAAACACGTTTAAATGTGCAGAAATTTATCATTAATCGAATGCCAAGTCCCAAACCTACCAATTAGCTACGTTGGTGAAGATGGGTTGATTTCAATTCTAAGTACAGAAAACATGAATTTGACATGTATATGTACAGAAGAATTGTCAATGACTTTTATCTTTCTTCGTGGCTGAGTGGTATGGTCACTGGCATACTGGCATATATATATATATATATATATGTATATATATGTATATATATATATATATATATTTATATATATAAATATATATATATATATATATATGTATATATATATATATATGTATGTATGTACAGATATATATATATATATATATACATATATATATAGATATATAGATATATATATATATATATATATATTTATATATATATATATATATATATACATATATATAGATATATAGATACATATATATATATATATATATATGTATATATATATATGTATATATATATATATATATATAAATATTTATCTCTCTCTCTCTCTCTCTCTCTCTCTCTCTCTCTCTCGTATATATATATATATATATATATGAATATATATATATATATATATATATATACTGTTAACTTCATGGTTTTTAAACTCTGGTCCGTTATCTGCCCAGTATCCTTGAGATGGGAACCCAAACCTCCAGTTCCATGCTGTGTTGAGAGATTCAACCACTGACTCGGGGGTTTTATCGTTCAAAACAGCTCCCTGAATAAATCTGATGAAGGAACAGATCATCCATAATACATAAGTCTCTCCATATTGTTTTATGTCCAGAGTTACAATCTCATTAAAATCAGAAACTATTGGTAATGCAACTTTAGGAGTGCCCTAAGATCTCTTGTATTTTTTACATATATTGCAGTTTTCACACACTTCTTTTATTGTTTCTCGCATTTTCTCATCAAGTTTTCCTGCATTCCTATATGCATGAAGTAGTTGGTTTTTATTCTTGTGGATGGTTACTTCATGAATCTTTTTCAACTTCTCACAACTCTCTATATATACTTCCTTCTTCAAGTAAAATACAGAGGTGTCTGTTGTCCAAAATGCTCTATCCTCATACAGCTGAAGAACCACATG
>NW_027170939.1:7500-12500 GCF_036898095.1 Palaemon carinicauda
TGGACGCCGGATCCCAATAATCTTCGTCAATAATTTACAAGAAATGAATGACACTCCTTACCGTCGCCAAGCGAGGCCCCTCTGGCAAGTACTGCACCAGAGGCAATAATAAAATGGTAGAGATGTGAAGTAACGGCCAGCTGAGGTTAAGATATATATTTGTTCAGAGACTTGCTGTAAATCCATGAGGTAACAGGCTCACAATTCAGGGTGCAGATACCAACTGCCTGTAGCTTGGAAACCCAGTCTCAAGTCAACTCAGCAGAGCCAAAATATGGAGGGGAGAAACAGGAAGGATTAGTCAACAAGACTATACAAAAATACCACTGGAGTGAGGAGACCCCTACTAACAAGAAGGCGAACTAACCATGAACTTTTAAAGCCTTCGAAAAAAAATGAAAGAGGAACTTAAAAACTAACCTAAGTAAGCTAATACATTATAAAAAAAAAACCTAAGGCTTACTTACACCTCCTCACCCAGAGAAAAAAAAAAAACTTTTTTTTTTCCAAGACAAAAGTGCAAAATTAAAGACAAAAATGCTGAAATTTACTTTAAAAGTTAAGGGAATCAAGTATACAATATACACACTTGAAATATAATGCAAACAACAAACAAATGGATTAAAATGTTAACAAATATAAAGTATCACTAACACCATACACCAAATAATTGCACCAAGTCCCTCATCTAAGACTAAAATCATAAGACCCACCTGTATTAATAATTTATTATCACCATATGGGATCACCTAGGTTGCAAGAGGAGAGGGAGTGGCAACAAAAAAAAAAATATATGCTACAAAACCAAATTGTCATACACCAATCACCAACAAAATATAGTATCCAAATAAAGGATTCATTACCTGGGTAACTTTCAAATACTTATACTAACCGGTGACATTCTTAATGCCTCATAGGCTACCTTAAATATACACCACATCCTTCGTCAAATATAAATAGTACACCATTTTGCTGTTCACACCAGACTGGCAAGGTATGTGAAGGGAAAGGAGGTTCTTCCCTGGTGAATTGTTCAAAGCCGCGAAGGTATCATGATTTAATGTCCCGAAAATATCATACACCTTAGCTGTACTTTTTCACAGCACAACCCTCATAGCACCTGCACATTAACCTTTCACCCAAGTGTCTTGAACACATAAAATGTTACAGCACTAACACAGCACTTTTCTTTTATGCACTATTAACAATACTTTGGAGTCCACACTCTCCTGACAAAGGGGTGTATAAACAAATCAGTTTGTCACAAAAAATCTTAACCTAATTTACATACCCAACTAACGTAATAAATACCATCACCTGAAACATAAGGAGTCCAATATAGGATCATTCATAAATTCCTAAATCACCACACATAACCAGATAATTTTTGACAAAACCTCAGTTTTAAGCATAATTAAAAAAAAAAAAAAATCAGTTCATTATAAACTTCACCACCTCCACAAGCAATTAAAGACAGATATAATTAACCCATAAAATAACAGTTGCATGCATCAACGAACAATAATAATCTTACATTTGGTCAACATCCATCTATCATATCAAATCATAATCAACCGTCAATACTACGTCCAACATTGGAGTGTTACATTACATAATCTGTTCAACAAAATAAAAGAAACCATATATAAATAATTATTACCACTCAAACAGTTACCACGAGTGACAGAACTTACCAACAGGTGAAGAAAAACCCTTATAATTATCTCGTTCGCACTTACTCTGCCAGCCGGGACAATGCATCGGCCACCATATTCTCTTTACCTGGGATATGCTTAAACTCTAGATCGAATTCTTGGACCAAAATACTCCAACGCATCAATCTCTGATTCTTATTCTTGTACCGATTCAAGAACGTTAATGGATTATGGTCCGTACAAACTTTAATGGGCCCACCTGAGGAGGAGAGATAGACATTAAAATGAGTTAACGCTAAGATCAAGGCCAAAGTCTCCTTCTCGATAGTGGAATATTTTCTTTGAGGCAAAGTGAGCTTTTTAGAAAAATACGCCACCGGGTGGACGATACCATTTTCGTCAGCTTGACTCAATACAGCACCAACCCCCACATCACTCGCATCAGTGGTAAGCTGAAATGGAGCGTTAAAATTTGGAGCTGTTAACAAAGGCCGACTAATGAGGACCAGTTTTATCCTCTCTAATGCATCCTGAGCCTCCTTACTCCAAACAAATTTAACATTTTTCTTCAATAAAGCAGTAAGAGGTTCCGCAATGTCTGAAAAATTGCGAATGAATCTGCGATAATAGCTTGCCATCCCTAATACCCTTCGCAAATCTTTCCTACATTTAGGAACCTCTACTTTACGAATGGCCTCAATGTTAGCCTCCTTGGGAGCCACCATACCTGCTCCTATCTCATGTCCAAGATATACCACCGTTGCTTTTGCAAAATCAGACTTCCTTAAATTAATAACCAGGCCTGCTTTCCTAAGTACTTTGAATAAGGCCTCAATTCTCTTCAGGTGCAACTGCCAGTTGTCGCTAAAAATAACCAAGTCATCGATATACACCACACACCCCTCTAGACCACTAACCAACGAATTCATAAGTCTCTGAAAGGTGGCAGCAGCGTTTTTCATCCCAAAGGGCATTACCTTACACTGAAATAATCCCTGTTGGGTTACAAAAGCCGAAACACTCCTGGCCCTTTCCGACAAAGGCACCTGCCAATATCCCTTTAATAAATCAAATTTTGTAATGTATTTAGCCCGACCCATGCGATCAATACAATCTTCCACACGAGGCAATGGAAAACTATCAGCCTTGGTCACCTCATTAAGCTTCCTATAATCGAAACAAAGACGATAGTCCTCCGTCCGATTTCTTCACCAACACAACCGGAGATGACCAAGGACTACAACTCTGCTCTATTAAATTATGCTTGAGCATATACTCAACCTCTCTAGCAACAATCTCATTCTTTTTTGGGTTCAACCTATAAGGAGCCTGCTTCACGGGCGTGGCGTCCCCTACGTCCACGTCATGCTGCAAGATCGTGGTCTTGCCGGGCACATTAGAAAACAAGTCCTTATATTTTAAAACCAAATTTCTCAAGGATTGTTGCTCATCCTTACCCAAGTGACCCAACATCTGAGGTAAATTTTCTAAAGCCTCGACATTACCTGCCAGCCATTCACTATCTTTCAAGTCCCTGTCCTCTGAAAAAGAATTATTATTATGCTCATCTGAAAAAGAAGCATTATAACCGACCAAGTCATTTCTACCGTCACAAAGAGTCGCAATTGGCCTAACCTTCTCTCTTTCATGGAAAGCTTTCATCATATTTATATGTACCAATTGATGAGGCCTTCTCCTATCGGGGGTTTCCACCAAGAAGTTAACATTATTTACCTTCTTCAATACCTTCCATGGTCCCTGGAAAGTAGCTTTGAGAGAATTACCTGGGATAGGTAACAGAACCAGTACCTTCTGTCCTACGTCGAAGTCCCGGGTCACAGTCTTTCTGTCAAAATAAAATTTCATTTTCTTCTGACTTTTCAACAAATTCTCACCTGCAAAAGACCAAGCCCTGGTTAATTTAGCATTCAAATTATTAAGGTAATCAATCAAATTCAAATCAGGGGCATCTCCCTCCCAAGCCTCTCTCACAGTATCCAGCGGACCCCTTACAGAATGTCCAAAAATCAGATTAAAAGGAGAGAGACCGAGAGATTGACCAGGAATAGAGCGGAAAGCGAATAAGAGGAATGGAAGGTTTTTATCCCATTCAGCCCCATTCCCAATACAATATTTCTTTAACATGCTTTTCATAGTTTGGTGAAAACGTTCTAAAGCACCCTGTGACTCTGGATGATAAGGCGAGGAAGTTACATGTTTAATGCCCAATTCAGTCATTTTCTGCTTAAAATAACGACTCGTGAAGTTAGTACCGCAGTCTGACTGAATTACCTTCGGGAGACCAAATTTTGAAAAGAAACCTATCAATGCCTCTACAATCTTTTCACTCCTTATGGACCGCAAGGGGATTGCCTCGGGGTACCGAGACATACGATCCATAATAGTGAAAATATACTCATTTCCACTCTTTGACTTTGGGAGAGGACCAACAACATCAATTAACACTTCCCGAAAAGGTTCAGACACAACTGGGATAGGTATTAATGGAGCCTTTGGAATAGGTAGGTTAGGTTTGCCGACTCTCTGACAAACCTCGCAACTATTAACAAATTTTTTAACATCACCTTTCAGCTTGGGCCAAAAGAAATTATTTAATAACCTACTGACTGTTTTGTGAATACCAAAATGTCCCGCCATCACATTCTCGTGAGCTAATGACATCAACTCATGACGGTAACATTCAGGAACCACAATCTGTCGTATAATTTCGTAATCCTCCCCCGAGGCATGCATTGGTCTACTTATTCTGTATAATATGCTATTAATTACCTTAAAAATAGGAACTGTCCACGTTCGATATCTCACCAGACTCAATAGGGAGACTACCAAACTCCTTTTTCTGAGCCGAAACAAGTTCTTTAAAAGTCCAATTGGGTTTTAATCTAACACTACTACTACTGTCTACAGATACATCACTACGTCCTAAACTACTCAAATCAACGTCTACTGTTGACTCTGCAGCGTCAACAGCCTTTGCCTTAGCACGAGTGACTACCCCTACTTCCACATCCGGATTAATCACAATTGGCACATTTTTATTTTCATACACAATCTCATTTCCGAGAACCACATCCACCTTTTTAATCGGAAATTTATCAACAATAGCCAAACGGACATTCCCCGAAAAATAAGGACAACTAAGATGAAATAGACCAATTGGATAAGATTTTACCGTGTCCGGAAAACCACTCAAAATAACAAACTCCCGATTCTCATACACAAAATCATTCGGGACCGAATCTCTAAGAATTAATGATTGCGCGGCTCCGGTATCACGTAAAATATTAACTTTTCTCCCTTGGCCTTCACCATCCAGCGAGACTT
>NW_027170941.1:10000-12500 GCF_036898095.1 Palaemon carinicauda
GTTCCTGTGCAGGAGTCGGGGTATACCCCGAGATATTGATGTACTCCTGGCGTTCCTGTGGTATACGAAGTTTGCCACCGTTGAGGTTGATCAATTTCTTCAGGATGGTGCGGGTCCTCTTCTGCATGTCTCTCTTCTTAAGGATTCGGAGGGCATGGGTAATGTTGTCAGGGTAGATCAGGCCACCCCCGATGTCCTCGTCCTCTCTCTGTTGGCTGGTAGGGTCGAATTCTGGGTTGTCATCGACATGTTCTCGGGAGTCCTCATCAGGGGCGTCCTCATCTTCGTTAGGGTCGCTGTCAGGTTCAGGAGGGGTGTCTGGATCGGTACTGTCTTCATTCTGCTCTGCTCTTCTTTCCCTGGTGTTGACCCATTCCTCCCCGAGATGGGTCCGGAGGGCTGTGAGCTCGTCCTTCAGCGCCTGCTTCTGTTGGAGCTGCCTCTGGAGGAGGCTACGTCTGTAGGCACGGGTACCAGGATCATTTTGGGCCGACGGGTCGAACAGCTGGACTTCGGTATATCGTGGTAGGAGACCCTCTTTTAGGCAGGTTGAGTTAAAAGTAATGGCTGCATCGGCAGAGTTTATTTTCTTATCCAATTTTTCTATTTTCCGGATAATTCTCTTCTCTAGAGCACTGCAATCAGCCAGCAGACTTGAAAAATTCATCAGTCGGGTGAATGACAAAATCGGGAAGACTTTTCAAGTATATTCTCACAAAATACAAGTAAAACTTTTGGTACAAAATAGTAAAAACTACGACGCGTTTCGAGGATAAGTCCTTCCTCTTCATCAGGTAGAGAGTGAGGTGGTTGCTGCAGTCGGGTGGTATTTATACCCAGGATCAGGATTACAAGTGAAAGGGCTGGAATTTTCATTGGTTTTCATTGGTTGATCGGAGCTGATATGGTATGGTGCCTGATGTACGATGATCTCGGCCGGGAATACCAGTCTGTGACGTCATCGGGGGACCTGAGTTTTGATTGGCTGAGGCGCGCTCTGAGCCAGCCAGGCTGCTCTCCCGCTCAGAAAAGTGTCCCACGTGGCTGAGATCATTTCCTACTTCGGCGTCAAAATTCGGGTTTCTTGATGTATCAATACGACGGCTTGATGGTAACAAAAACATCTCTTGGGTCGTATTAAGGGTGGGTTTATCTCGCTGTATCAGTAGGGCTTCTAGGATGCGTAGACGTCGACCATCTGGGGCGCTACCAATAATCTTGGTGTTACTGATAATATCAGCTCGACAAATAGGGGTGTTATGTCTTTGTAGGGCATGATTCTTTATAGCCCCTTGCTGTACGTGGCAAGAATAATAATAATAATAACAATTATGATAATAATAATAATAATAATAATAATAATAATAATAATAATAATAATAATAATAATAATAATAATAATAATAATAATAATAATAATAATAATAATAATAATAATAATAATAATAATAATTATAAAAATAATAATATTAAAAATAACAACAACAATAATAATAATAATAATAATAATAATAATAATAATAATAATAATAATAATAATAATAATAATAATAATGATAATAATGAAAATAATAATAACAATAATAATAATAATTATAATAATAATTATAATAATTTCAAAATAATAATAATGATAATAATAATAATAATAATAATAATAATAATAATAATAATAATAATAATAATAATAATAATAATAATAATAATAATAATAATGATAATAATGAAAATAATAATAACAATAATAATAATAATAATTATAATAATTTCAAAATAATAATAATAATAATAATAATAATAATAATAATAATAATAATAATAATAATAATAATAATAATAATAATAATAATAATAATAATAATAATAATAATAATAATAATAATAATAATAATAAAAATTCCGAACTGGAAAGCATCGGGCCCCGATGAAGTTCATGGTTACTGGCTCAAAAACTTCAGAGCCATACATGAGAGAATGGCTGAACAACTCCAGCATTGTATCCAGTACCACCAAGCACCTCAATGGATGACCACAGGCAGGACTTGTCTAATACAAAAAGACAAAAGTAAAGGTAATATACCAAGCAACTACCGACCAATTACCTGCCTACCAATAATGTGGAAGCTCCTAACAGGCATTATCAGCGAACGGCTGTACATCTACCTAGAGGAAACAAATACCATTCCCAGCCAGCAAAAAGGATGTAGGAAGAAATGCAGAGGCACAAAGGACCAGCTCCTCATTGACAAAATGGTAATGACAAACAGCAAGAGAAGGAAAACCAACCTTAGCATGGCATGGATAGATTACAAAAAAGCCTTCGACATGATACCACACTCATGGCTGATAGAATGCTTGAATATATATGGTGCTGAGGAGAACACCATCACCTTCCTCCGGAATACAATGCAAAACTGGAAGACAGTGCTTACATGCTCTGGAAAACAGCTTGCCGACGTAAATATAAGGAGAGGAATCTTCCAAGGGGACTCTCTATCTC
>NW_027170942.1:10000-12500 GCF_036898095.1 Palaemon carinicauda
GGGCTGGAATTTTCATTGGTTTTCATTGGTTGATCGGAGCTGATATGGTATGGTGCCTGATGTACGATGATCTCGGCCGGGAACACCAGTCTGTGACGTCATCGGGGGACCTGAGTTTTGATTGGCTGAGGCGCGCTCTGAGCCAGCCAGGCTGCTCTCCCGCTCAGAAAAGTGTCCCACGTGGCTGAGATCATTTCCTACTTCGGCGTCAAAATTCGGGTTTCTTGATGTATCAATACGACGGCTTGATGGTAACAAAAACATCTCTTGGGTCGTATTAAGGGTGGGTTTATCTCGCTGTATCAGTAGGGCTTCTAGGATGCGTAGACGTCGACCATCTGGGACGCTACCAATAATCTTGGTGTTACTGATAATATCAGCTCGACAAATAGGGGTGTTATGTCTTTGTAGGGCATGATTCTTTATAGCCCCTTGCTGTACGTGGCAAGAAATTCTCTTGGAAAGACGCATAGTTGTCATGCCAATATAATTTCCGGGACAACCACGGATAGGGCATTGATATGCATAGACAACATTCGTCTTCTTTAAGAAATCCTGCTCTGGGGGCGCTGGGTTATTCCTCATAATAAGGCTTTTCGTCTTGGCCGTTTGGTAATATATGATGAAGTCCAATTTCTGGGTGTTTTCAGTAGGGGATACATTATTCTTGATGATTTCTTTCATTGCCTTCTCGTCTTGCAGGTAATTCGGATGCATATGTCCTTTATAAAATAGCTTGATGTTATTGCTATTGTCGATTCTCTCGGCGGGGTCGGGTTCGTACCACTTGTCTACTGCTTTCCTGACTTCCTTTTGGACGTGCTTATTAGAGAATCCATTGTTGACAAGTACTTGGGATATTCGGTTCAGTTCCTTGTGTGTGTCGCACCAGGTGGAACAGTGCGACAGGGCCCTCCTGACATAAGCCTTGATGGTAGAACTCTTATATCGGGTGGGGCACTCACTGTCTCCATTCAAGCACATGCCTAGGTTTGTGGGTTTAGTATACACTGTGGTCCGAAATCCATTCTCCGTCGAGGTGACTAGGACATCCAGGAACGGGAGGCGATTATCTTGGCTGTGTTCGAGGGTGAAACGGAGTACACTATGGTCCTCAAACATCTTCCTCAAAGTCTCGATTTCATCACTTGATCTCGCTTTCACAAAGGTATCGTCTATGTACCTAAAGTACAAAAAGGGGCATTCTACACGGGAGAACACTCTCTCTTCTACAATTCCCATGTAAAAATTCGCGAACAGGACTCCCAGGGGTGAGCCCATCGCTACACCATCCTTCTGTAAGTAGGTATGCCCTCGATGGGTGGTAAAGGGGGCCCTCTTCGTACAGATGGCTAGGAGGGTCCGAAGGGCTGGTTCTGGGATGTTCAGAGATGGTGTAGAGTCGTCCCTATAGACCCTATCTGCGATAAGGTCTATGGTTTCGTCCACAGGCACGTTTGTGAATAAAGACTCTACATCCATCGATGCAATAACTCCATCACACGTAGAGTCCTTAATTTTATCCAGGAATTCAGTGGATGAAGCTACACAGTAACGATTTGGAATGTAGGGTGTCAGGATGGCATTCAGTCGTTTGGCAAGCTGGTAAGTCGGAGTAGGGCATTGACTTATAATGGGGCGTAGGGGGTTTCCCTGCTTGTGGGTTTTCACATTGCCATAAAGGTAGCCCGGCCAGAAATCCCCTGAAATAACTGGTAGGTGCATGGCATTGGTTGCTGCATTCACGGCCTCGATGGTTTTATTAGCCTCTTTCTTGATTTCTTCGATAGGGTTTCTGGTGAGGCGCACAAATTTTGAGGAATCAGCCAGGATGTCGTCGAGTTTCTTGTGGTATTCCTCTGTGTCAATAAGCACAAAGGCAGCAGTCTTGTCTGCCCTACGAACAGTAACACCAGCAACCTGCTTAAGTTCCTTGGCAGCTGCCTTCATATCCTGGGTGACGATACCACTGGTGTAACGACCCCTCTCAGTGAGGGCCTCAGCAAGAAGCAAGGGCTGGAGGGCATCAGTAGTCCGCAGGGTGCCACGATCTTGAAGGGCGAGGATTGAGTCAAGTAGCAGCTCGACCTCGAGGCGTTTATCAGTGGGCCTTGGTCTGGTCACGTAGTGGCAGTTGAGGCCCATCTTGAGAATTTGTTCCTGTGCAGGAGTCGGGGTATACCCCGAGATATTGATGTACTCCTGGCGTTCCTGTGGTATACGAAGTTTGCCACCGTTGAGGTTGATCAATTTCTTCAGGATGGTGCGGGTCCTCTTCTGCATGTCTCTCTTCTTAAGGATTCGGAGGGCATGGGTAATGTTGTCAGGGTAGTTCAGGCCACCCCCGATGTCCTCGTCCTCTCTCTGTTGGCTGGTAGGGTCGAATTCTGGGTTGTCATCGACATGTTCTCGGGAGTCCTCATCAGGGGCGTCCTCATCTTCGTCAGGGTCGCTGTCAGGTTCAGGAGGGGTGTCTGGATCGGTACTGTCTTCATTCTGC
>NW_027170943.1:12500-17500 GCF_036898095.1 Palaemon carinicauda
TCCTCCAAATACAGCTTGACCTCGGGATCCCTTAGAAAGTCCATGATGATGTTGGCTCCAGCTACTAGTTGAGTGCCCATGTCAGAAATGCATAACTCTGGCAAACCAAACTCAAAACAATGTAACTGGAAGGCTCTTAAGAACTCCTTTACCGACAAGTCATAGCAAAGTTTTAAATTAATTGCCCTACTCCAATTACAAGTTATACATAATAACCAGACTTTAACCTTTTGACTGTTAATATGCACAAAATATGGACCCATATAATCCATAAAAATATACCTGAAAGGAATTTCTGGTGCATTAATTCTGAAATCTCTGTAAGAGTTCTGGTTAAGCTTGATAGCCCTTTCATTAAAACGTCGACACACAACACAAGACTTCAACACCTTTTTAACTGTAGAATAAGACTTAGACATCCAAAACATTTTACGCATCTCTGACAAGACAGAATACACACCTGCATGAGCAAACCGTTCATGATAATCTCTGATAATCAATGTAGTTAAAGTACTATCCTTAGACAACAAAATAGGAAACCTATACCTCCCTTCATCTTTAAGTCTGGACAGCTTACTTCGTACTCTTAACAGTCCTTCTCTGTCAATATAAATATTAAGTTGTCCAACTATTCTTGGCACGTCCTTAAGTAAACGTTCACTAGAGTTAAAATATTCAAGTTCTTCAGCAAAATAACATCCCTGGTCCCTGGACAGCAACAATCTACTAGCCTCTGCAAAAAAATTATGATCACTGCGAAAAGCCTTTAAATGGTTAAATTTGTCAGGATCCCTAGCCATCACCTTAATTTTCAGCTTATTGACAAACAATAAAACATTGCGATAAATCAAAATTAATCTATGAAAGCTAGAAACTCTTGAAGTCATCTGAAAATGTTCAATTTCTATATCCTTACTACTAATGTAGGCACCCAAACAGTTTACTGGTATCTGAATATCCATTTTGGGATCTGGTACCACAAACTCCAAAGTATCCTTACTATGTTCCATTCTTGGAGCATTTACAAGGTCTGGACCTGTAAGGTAGTTAGTTTTCATGAGTGATTTATAAGAGAGACAACGTGTAATACAATCCCCGGGATTTTCTTCTCCAGATACAAACGAAAATATAACTGGGTGTTTTAAGCACAGTTCACTAATCTCGTGTAACCTGTTTTTCACAAACACAGAACATTTCTGTAGTTTATCAAGATTGTGAGTGTGCGAATATATCCAAGATAAAGCTACAAGGCTATCTGAATAAACCCTTAATTCCTGAATCTTAATAGGTTTAATGCAAGAGGGACCCGATAATTCTTTGTATAAATCTAAGAGACATTCCACTGCTAAGGCAATACTTTGTAGTTCAAGGGAAGGCATACTTTTAGATTGAAGGTTTTTTCCTACCATACGATTTTTTGCAAAAGCAAAACTTAGCTTACCTGTGGAAATACACTGTATGTATATCACTACTCCAAATATACATTTGCTACTGTCAGAATAAGCTATCAGCTTGTAAGTGTCATCTCTGCTTCCCGCAAACCTAGGAACTTTGATGACAGGAGCAGCATTTGCTTGCTTAGCAATATTTTGCCATTCTCTCGAACGTTCTTTATCCAGTGCTTGATCCCAACTCAAGTGTTGATCACATTGTAATCTGTGTAGGAAGAGCCTGCTTCTATTAAGTAAAGGGCCATTAAAATTATAAAGATCATACTGCGACGCAATAGTACGTAAAACCTCCCTCTTGGTATTGGCCTTAATGTCAAGATTTATGGGCTTGGTGGATAAACAGTCCTTTTCCCGATCCCACACTAAACCAAGCAACTTTACGTTCCTATCAGTCTTAACCTCATTCTCTGAATCTATGATTTCTTGCAAATTAGAATCATTTGTTATGAACTGTTGTAACCTAAAATGGTAGGGTTCAAAAATACCTTTAACCTGTTTATAGGCCCATTCAAGTTCAGCAGAAGAATCAAAAGCAATGGCACAGTTGTCCATATAACTCAACTGATATATCAGTTTTTTGAGTTCGACCAGAGACTTACTTTCATCATCAATATCGAGGATCAAAATCTTATACAAAGCTAACATTAGCAGTGCTGGACTACATCTTAATCCAAAACTTAGCCTAACATTCTTAAAAGCTACAATAGTATAGTCTTTCTTTTCTACATCACGGAACCATAAACAAAGTAACCTGTTACTGTCCACGTCGTTTAAAGATAAATTATTAAAGGCCTGACAAATATCGAAACACAGCAAATTAAATCCAAACCTCAGATGCAATAATGCTGCTACAATCTTTTGATTTAAAGTAGGGCCTGGAAAAATGGCTTGGTTGTGACTAATAGTTAGTCCCCCCACCCTTACTCTTTTGGCAAAGATTAGAGAGGTACACAACTCTACATTTAGTAGTTTCCCTGTTCAATTTAAATACACCCATGTGGGGAAGGAAACTGTGACTTAGGTGTTCTTCTAGGAACTGGGGAAGATTGTCAATTCTCTGAATTATTCCACTCTTTAACTGGTCTTTAAATACTTTGTCCATAAGGGATAATTTATTTTCGTCTTTTTGAAGTTTCTTCAAATTAGATTTTAACACCATTAAAGCCAACTCATAATTTGTACCCAATAGATGAGCCACCTTAAAATTCCACAAAAGAGGGACTACAATCCTACCATCACCATCTCTTACCATATTATCAAGGGCATACTTTACTAGCTTGTTATTAAGCTCTGAATCTTCAGCTTCTGGGCCTCCGTTACTCATGTTCGTGTACCTGGAACAATTCTCCTCCAAAACATGGTTTAATGCTTTTTCAAGCTGAGATTCTATAAGGTTTCCCTTCTCGTCCAATATGGAAAATTCTGTAGGGAGTAAACTTTCTTCAATGGTAAGGTCAGATAAAAGACAACTGTTAATATTCATATCAATATTGAACTCTGGACCTGTAGCCATATTACCACTACTAACTTTATATGGTAAATAAGGAAGATCTTGAAGGAGTTGGTCTGTATTACCCTGCAATAATATCCCTGCCTGGGTTTTAGCATAAACTGAAGTTTTATTTAACCCAAATAAAATCTCATTCTGAGGTAAGCAGTGGCATGACTTTGACCCTAGAATGAAGTCGACATTATCAATAAAGTTATCATGACATGAAAGGTTCTTATCAGCTAACATGTAACCTCTGTCTTTGAATCCTTGTACAACTTTACCCAATTGAGGAAGCTTCAATGAAATACTTATACTTGGAATGCATAAAGCCTTAACTACTTTAACAACCCCATTAATTTCAACATTGGCTTCTACCAACCTGGTTAAATATTTCCGAGAAGAATTTATACCATTCAAAGTTAATGATACATTATCCCTGATCACCTTAAGGTTCAGGTTTTCAGCCACTGTACTGGAAATAAAATTAGATTGACAGCCACTATCTTTAAGGCCTCTAATCAACAGTTTACCCTCAATATTACATGTAAATGTAGGTAAAATGGACTCTACATCAGAGTCTACCTGAAAAGCTTCAGTTACATTAACAACACTACTATTGGTTTGCTTACGAGATTTTTCATCCTTTTTAGGCATACTCTTTTCACTTTTTGAGCTAGACTGAAAAGACTTAACATCCTGTTTAACATTATCATCCAATTTCAGACACAAAAAATTAAAATGCCAATCTCCAGAGTGTTTACAGCGACTATGAAATCTATACCTACAAGCGTTACTCTCATGATTCAAATTTGAACACTTAATGCAGCCTCGTAGGTTTTCAAGTTTATCAAGCTTAGAACTGGGTGAACAATATTTTGTACACTTAAAAATTGGATGATTTGCTTCAGAGCCATCAAGTTTAGTACAAATACTGCAAGGCTTGAAGGTTTTTGACTTACCTGTTTCAGGTTTTATATTAATGGTCATAGCAGAAGCGGCATTGTCAGCAGAAACTTGATTAGTTTCCTTTGGGGCCACATTCTTGCGATTGGGTTTTCCCTGCCTTTGGCTTGCCAAATACCGCTCAGTAGCTTCAAAATAATTTTCTAGAATATCACTCAATTTTGGTTTATGATTATTAGTAATTTGGATAAAGTGATTCCTAAAGGATATATTCATTCCTTCCCAAATGAAATATTGAAGCACTGAGTCAATATCAATCTGTAGCTTTCGTACCCTTTCAACAATTAAACGAACTCTGGAAATGAAATCATACGGGTCAGCACTATCATTAAGCCTAAGTTCCGACAATTGTTTCAGAATATTGAATTTCTGAGTATCACTCGATGCAAAAGCTTTAATTAACAAGTCCTTGTCAAAAGAATAACCTCGCTTATCAGCCTCTAAAGAGTTTAATAAAATGAGTGCCCTACCAGTAATCTGCTGTTTCAACAAAAGCAGTTTGTCATACTCTGGATAGTTAAATTTACTAATAGTGTCTTCAAATTCACAAAGAAACCTATCCAAGTCTTCATCCTCAGAGCTACCATACGTAGGAAGGGGAGCAACTGGACTCTTGAGCAAACTACGAGCTGCACTTTGATCAGTAGTAGATGGCACAGATGACTTACCATTCGAAGAATCAACAGCCAATAAACATTCTAAAAGCTTGTCTTCATAATTATGACACATCTGTAACTCTTGCTCAGACTTTGCTTCCTCCTCCTCTGTACTCCACTGTTCATATTTCAGTGATAAAATCTGTTTATCTAAATCCTCCAACCTGTGCATCCAATTCTCAAACTGCAACTTTAATTTACCCTTTTCTGCTAAAGACATAGAAGGAAACGTAAAAATGTTACGATGATTCTCGGTAATACACTTTCGTATATACTTACGAGAATTAAAAAGCACTTAAGTTGACTAGACATTGTGAAAAGGAAAAATCGAACAAAATTAATTGGAAATAAAGGTCTAATACCAAAAATATCACGACACTGAAAACGACCCGAGCCAAAAATCGCTCAAAAAATGTAATAAGCTAAAAAATATCGAAA
>NW_027170944.1:0-18243 GCF_036898095.1 Palaemon carinicauda
GCTACTCTTCACATGACAGGTTTGATGCCAGGAAGATTAGAAATAAATTAAGATCATTCATTGCTCGATTCGAAGAGTTTCCGAGCGTCAGGAATTTACGCGCTGGGTGCACTGCTAGACGTACACTTTTGATGTATTGGCTTATAGCAGGGGTTCTCAACTGGTGGGTCACCACCCCCTTGGGGGTCGCGAAGCCTTGGCAGGGGGGTCGCGTAGCCTTGTTAGAAGTAGCTTGGGATAACATTAATTTTATTTCATCAGTTACATTTTTCATGCTCTTACATTTATTTTGTTTCGGTGCAAAGCAAAACGTGTGCTATGTGTGATACCTTGCTGCATTCTCATATGTATATTTTTGTGTGGGTAATATATTTTAGGGTAAGTTATTATTAAGGCTGACGTCAAGAGATGGAGGAGATATAAGCTGAGGTGTGAGGGAAAAGAAGACACTTCACCACCAGTACATCTCTTCTGCACTGGTAACCACCGATCATCTTGCTCTGCATCATTGTCTCCATTGAAAAGTAAGTGATGATTATTATTCTCTTGTTTATCATGTTTAAAAATTTCTTTTTTTCTTATGTTTGTGTATTTTGTTCGACGTTTTTATGGTTTTTCTTAAACGATGGATTAGATTTTTTCCGTCATTTACGGAGTGGATTATTTCACTTTTCCACTTGTGACTTGAATATTAAAGACAAACTTTATTATTCTGACAGTTTTAGTTTTCTCTTTGATTTGTAAGTGGCTACGATTTACTATAAATTTGATACTTATATATATGTGATTTATTGTTATTTTAGTTCTTGTATGATTTTCCGTATTTTTGTTTGACAAAATTCATAAAAAGAAGTTATTCCTGCAAAACCTTCGAATAACAATCTTTTAATGTAGAGCTATTAGCAAAAGAAAGAGCAAAGTTATCAAGAGATAGATGAAAAAGCTGTCTGAATTTTCTATATTTTTTGGTTGACATAACTACTGAAATTTATAGAAAAGAACTTATTCCTGCAAAACCTTCGAGTAACAACCTTTTGCTTATCTCTTCTGGCAATGTTTCACGTGTATCTATTTGTTCTTAGTCATGCATTTTTTTTTTATTATTTACGTGTCTATCGTATACATTAAGAAATTTATACCCGGCTCGTAAATTACTCACCACTAGTCAGTGTTGCAAAGCGTGCATTATTCAACATTTTAACTTTATCTTAACAAGGAGATAAGTAAGCAGTAGAGGTGAGTTGTGTCTGGCAAGCATGCTGTTGTGTGGACCAAGGGAAAGGCCCGTGCCAACAACAAGTGTTGGCTTTAATACCCCAACAACAACAACTGTTGTGATATGACATTTTGATTGGAAACATGTTTTTATTTAAGTTTCTTGTTTATTTTCTAATCATTAGATTTTTTCCGTCATTTACGGAGTGGATTATTTCACTTCTCCACTTGTGACTTGAATATTAAAGACAAACTCGATTATTCGGACAGTTTTAGTTTTCTCTTTGATTTGTAAGTGGCTACGATTTACTATAAATTTGATGCCTATCTTTATGTGAGTTATTGTTATTTTAGTACTTGTATGATTTTCTGTATTTTTGTTAGACAAAAATCTTGGAAACATCGCTAGGTTTGAAAAACTTTGTGGAGTGATGGATGAGTCTCACATCCAACTGGATCAGTTCCTCAAGGATGAGATTACTGAACATCTTCAGTCTCTAGAAAAGGAAGTTAAGCGTTTCTTCCCTGAGCTTTCACAGGAACAGGAGGCCCTGGTAAGGAACCCATTTTGTACTGAACTTGATGTATCCAGCATCCCATATGAAATACAAGATGAAAATCTGGATCCTAGGTGATGATAGTAAACCCTAAGTAGGGGGTCGCATGGGTTTCAGATTTTTAGCAAAGGGGTCGCGAGTGCAAAAAGGTTGGGAACCCCTGCTCTAGGCCATTGTCCCTCTTGATAAGGCAATGTTACTGTCCATTGGCTCTGTCATTCATGAGCGCCCTTCAAACGAAATTGAAGATTCCTCTATTCATCAAAATCCTTTTCAACTATGAGTTGATAATAAATATAATAGCATAATAAAAAGACCATAAAATTGACGACAATGTATGAAAAATGTAAAGATAGAACAAAAGAGTCTACCAGGTTTGGACATTTCCAATTTCGAATCCATTTTTCTTCATCTTGGTCGGAACCTTTCCCAACATTAACCACAGGATAACCTCGGTCTTTCAATCCCCTATATCTCTTTAGTGGGAATTTTGAGCGATGGTATTTGAGGAAGGAGAAAGTGAGGAAGGATGGAAGAGGAACTTCTTGCCTATATATTATGTCTTATTAATGGGAGGAAACCTTATGGTCTCCCTTTCAAAGATAGAATTCGAAAATTGGATAGTAAAACTGAGCAGTTTATTGATTGGAGGCTAACCTCTCACAGATGGTGACATGAAACTTAATATTCTTAGTTTTATTGAATTATTTTCCTAATATTCAAAATCCAAGAATATTTTTATTTATTTTTTTTATTTTTTGAGATTCCGGGAGATTCAAAACCATACGTTTTTGAAAACTTCATTGCATGTGCAGTCAGAAAAGTATCTATTTTGGTTAATTCTTATTTTTGGAAGTTTGCAAGCCAACGTAGGCTTTATTCACAACCCTATCAAAGCCAACAAAGCCAAGAGCTTTCCAACATGATCGGGAAATTAACACTAATAAACAAAATAGGAAATTAACATTAATTTCATTATTACTTTTCTCTCTGTTAATGAAATCTAGAACTAAATAGCTGCATGGGATATTATACCCTGACAATTGAGACTGATTTTATTCCAGAAAATGATTTCGCAAAAAAACAACACCAACCTACTACTACCTTGATCGCTCTAGGGGCCCGGCCAGACCAAGCATAGTTTAAAAGCATGTAAAAACAAGTGTGCATACGCAGTGCGTAAGGTAGGCAAAAAGGAGTAGTTGTGTCTACGATCAAGTGTTGTGCGCCAGTGCAAAAAGGTAAACAAAGGCGTAGCTGTGTGAGGTGAGCTCAGAGAAAACAAAGATGAGTATAGAGAGGAAAAGATGTTGCTCCCATTATTATTATTATTATTATTATTATTATTATTATTATTATTATTATTATTATTATTATTATTATTATTATTATTATTTTGTGAAACACCAATTTCTCCCTCGTAAAAGGTGTGCACTTCTTGTAGTTATAATTTACATGTTTTACTGACACTTGATATTGTCTGTTTATGGTTATCTTTTATAATGAGAGAATTATCAAGTTAAATTACGATAATGTTACATACATTGAAATTGCACCAAGCTGATCTTGAATGTGGTTGGAATTGTGCCACCAAAAGTCAAGTAAGATATGCAATATTATTCCAAGATTTTCTTAAAGTGTTCATTCTTGCCTTGCCAGGGTAACTATACAGAATGAACAGTAGGTTAGGTAGGTGTACAGTTTAGCCTAGGCTACGAATTGCATGTTGTTTTGGCATAGGATCGTTGTCCTAATTGAAGATTTTGTATTACAGGGTACCAGTTTTGGAGTACCTGTTAATGTACTATCACTTGTAAGAAGTAAAGAAATAGAAAGACTGTGGGAATCAGCCTTTCCCTCAACTGCCCCTACAAATGAAGATTCGTCAGTCTCCGACGTCCAGCGCCAATTTGTATTCAAGATTATGCCCAGAGTATTAGTCTCTGCCAGTTCAGCAGTGCCACAGTACCATTGAGAGAGAAGTACTCGCTATTGTCTTAGCATGTCGCAGGATCCATCATTTTATTGCGGTGCCATTCACACCGATCATCTACCTCTATTATTTGTGTTTAAGAGAAAGACCAATTCCTCTAGAATGAGCAGATGGATAATTCAGATGCAGGATTACTGGTTCAAGGTAGAAATATTCAGGGGGCATATCAACTAATAAGCGCTGTTTTTCATCAGAGTAGGGATGATTATCTCGGTCTGAGAAAGAATTAGTTTATAGAAATGCAGTTAGAGGTCACAAGGTTGGCTGAACTAATAACCTTTCTACAGGTGGCAAATAACAGGGTAAGAGGTTTCCTAGAGCTTTGATTACTCAGTTCCTGTTGTATGAAGGCTTGTTATATCTCAGTGCAGATAAAGCTGACAACTCCATCCACTTAAGATCAATAAATCCTAAGAATTTAACAAAGGTAGCTTTAAAGTTCAGTCATGAATCATTGTCAGGTTACCTAGCGATTCCCACTACAATTGACACTATTGAAAACCAATTCTATTGGCCTTCATTGCAAATTGATGTTATCAAATATGTAAGTGAATGTGTCATGTGTTAAAAACATGAAGCAAGTAGTTCTTTACAGCTACAGTGTCAGACATGGCCTCTAGTAACAAAACCTTTAGAACGAATCTGTCCAGATTTAATGGATTTGTTATACGGTGTAAGTGGTTACACATATGCATTGACTGTTTTTTATCATTATAGTCGGTATGTTAAGTTCTATCCATTGCAAAGTAAGTCTACAAAGGTGGTAAACAAAAACTTTGTTTTGTATCAGAATGAATGGTGTACCTACGGCAGTCATTCTTAATGGTATTCATGAAACTTTTCATACACATAACCTTTTTCAAACAGGCTTACTAAGGATTTTCAGTTTTTGAGGAATACTTCATTGTTTTAGTATCTGTTTTCACATCAATATGCAGTCAGACCTAACTCTTAGTGAGGGCTAGGTAACAGAACAGTACAATTTTACAAAATTTTCTGCCTTAGGGTGGGATAACTCCTAACCCAACAACGAACTGCCCATTGCCTACGCTCAGATAGTTAACCCACTATGTAGCCTACTGCCTAATATTGTTTTTACTTGGTGTTAAATGTTGGTTTGTTTGTCCTATGAAAACGCACCCAACGTTCGTTTACGCTGGTAAGTGTAGTGTTTGTCCAATGAGAACGCACCCAGGTTTGTTGACATTATCGAAATAGTTGATTTATTGAAAAATATGTTTATTTGAAAGGTTGATATGTTATTATGATTGGGTCATTACAATTATAAAGAGTAATCCATGTGAATTGTGATTATATTGTGAAAACTGTATTAATTTCCCGAGTGGATGGGAGCCGGGACTTCCCCTCTCCCGTTTTCGTCACATATTTGTATTTTTTTTACCTTTGGGGAAGCTTTAAAGAGAATAAAAGTGAAACATTTATAATTTGCTGGTTAAATGGATTTGTCTTGTCTGTATCGCAATGTTATCTATTTTTTTATGTGAAGTTTTCTACAAAAAGGAACCATGGGACCTGCGTGCTCCCCCAAGCTTTGTTTGAATCTGTAGTAGAGGGCAGAGAGGAAATAAAGAGAAAACGGAAAGGACGTTTCCTTTCTCCCGGAGTTTATTTTTGAGTTTTACGAGAAAATTGAGGAGGCTATGCCTCAAACTGAGGGGCTAATGGCCCACATTCAACATGGTGCCCAGACCAGGGAATCAGATGAGAGCGAGGCTGAATTTACTGGATTCCCCAACGACATAAATCAACGTAGGAGAGCAGTGCTACAGAGAGAGAAGGCAACAATATGGCTGCGTTGTGCCTCAGAAGATTTGACCAGAGCCATGGCCGGTAATCCGACCTGGCATGAAATTACAAGTCTCGTAAAAGACTACGATAATAAGAAGGCCGACTGGGAAGAAATAATTCAGCGAGACCAGAATTCTATAGAGGATGTTGATGAGCTCCAGAGAAGAATACTTGAAGACCACCATTTTCTTCAAGAGGTAAGAAAAATCCGTACTGAAGCAGCAGTTACCTTAGAGAGGCTGGGCAAGGACAGAAACTTGGTTGCTAATAGGTCCAGTGAAGATATTAATTCAGGCAGTGAAGTCGGTAATGAGGGTTTTAGTGTGCAATTGCCTAAACTCCAGCTAGTGAAATTTGGCGGGAAAATAACAGAGTGGCGGCCATTTTGGGACCAATTTATGGCACTTGTGGACGATCAGCCTATGCCTCTTGTTTCCAAATTTATGTATCTTCAATCTGTTTTAGAGGGTGAGGCTAGGGGTGTACTACAGGGCCTCACCCAAACAACAGCTAATTACAAGATAGCCTGTGAGTTGTTAGAAGAAAGGTATGGCGATCCAGAAAACATTATATCAGCTCACCTTCAAGCCCTAATGCAACTTAGCTCATCTAGGAGCGCAAGGACTGAAATTCACACGTCCTCTTTGCGGAAATTACAGGATGAGTTAGTAGGCCATGTGCGCAGTTTGGAGGCCCTTGGAGTTGGGGGTGAACAGTACGGGCGGATCTTGGTGCCTATGATCCTTGCTCTGTTACCTCATGACATAAGGTTGGACTGGTCGCGTAGTGGACGGAAAAGAGGAGATCTCGACGGATTGCTGAAGTTCTTGCAACGAGAAGTGGAAGGCAGAGAGAGGGCAGAGGCTATCAAGAGACTAAGCCTTGGAAAATCCGAGGAACCCAGTGTAGAACGACGGACTAAAAAGCACACTCCCAGTTCAGCCTCTGCCCTTCAAACTTCATCAGAAGAAAGTGGTTCGAAGACGTTTTGCGCATTCTGTGGAAAGCTGCATCCCAGTGAAAGGTGTTTAGGTATAACTAAGCTCCCCCTTGCAGAAAGAGAAGAAGCCGTGCGTAATCGGCGTTTGTGTTTTAAGTGTTTATCTAAAAGCCATTATGCCAAGGCCTGTTGGGCTAAGTGTTCAAAGTGCAAGACTGGGAATCACAACTCCCTTGTATGTCGGAGATCTGAAACGAAACCCTCCGTAGCAGCTAGTGAAAATAACCCTGTAGTAGAGGCAGTGCAAGAGGGGTCAAATTCTGTGACCCATGTGGGGGTAGCACCTTGTGAGGTGAAAAACAAGGTTAATTCAAGGTGTTGTGTATTGCAGACGGCCCAAGTCAGGGTAGTAGGCCATCAGGGTATCACATTTGCTACTGTAATGTTTGATACAGGGTCAGATAGGTCTTACATTTCAAGGGAACTGGTCAAACGGGTCAAGCCTAAGTGGCTGACTTCTGAGTATTTATCATTTTCTGCCTTTGGTGGAGGGAAAGCCTCTAAGGCAGATTTGTGTAGTATTTATGAAATAATGAGTGTAGGGGCAAATGATCACAAATATAGTTTTAAGGTTGCTGAGATTGATGTAATTGGTCCTCCGTTATCTAGGTCCAAAGTGGACCCTAAGTGTTTAGAACCTTTTTCTCACCTTAAGTTGATCGATGAGTATGGATCCCATCGAAATTTACATATTGATATGTTGATAGGCCTTGATTTATATTGGAAGATGATGATCCCCAACCAGGTTATGTATAATGAAGGGCTTGTGGCCCAGGAGACAATTTTTGGTTGGATTTTGTCCGGATCCTTTAATAGGTCTGAAGGTAAAATTGGTGTAAGTGTACAATTGTTAGCAATTGAGAATATACAAGAGTGTAGTTTGAGTCAATTTTGGGATCTAGAGTCTGTTGGCATAAAACCCAACGAACTACATTCTGAGGCGATGAACCCTGACCCAGTCTTGGTTCAATTTGAGAATTTGGTAAGTTTTAAAGAGGGTCGCTATGAAGTGGCCCTACCATGGAAATCTGAGAACATGAAATTAGATTTGATCAATAATGAACATCATGCTTTGAGAAGATTGGAAGGTCTCTATAATAGGTTAGGTAAAAACCCCTGTCTGCAGGAACAGTATATGAAGGTGTTTAATGAGTATGAAAAGGAGGGTATTATTGAAGAAATTCCTTCCCATCAACGGGAAGGTGGGTATCCTATATTTTATTTGCCTCATCGGCCTGTGGTACGGGAAGGGAGCCTAACCACCAAGGTGAGGCCTGTTTTTGATGGATCTGCACGTGGCAGTAATGGAGTATCTCTGAATGATTGTTTAGAAAGTGGTCCTTCACTCAACCCTGATTTAGTTGAGGTGTTGTTAAGATTTAGAAGGTGGAGGGTGGCCTTAACAGCTGATATTACAAAGGCTTTTCTTCAAATAAAGGTAAGAAGGGAGGACCGTGATGTTCATAGGTTTTTGTTGAAAGAGGGGAACAATGTTAAACATTTCAGATTTATAAGAATGCCCTTTGGTAATAAGAGTAGTCCATTTTTATTAAATGCCACCTTAAAATTTCATTTAAAGAAATACCCTCTCACAGAGGTGGTTTCTGAACTGCATGAGAATCTATATGTAGATGATTGGCTATCTGGGGCTGATAGTCCCGCAGAAGCAAGTTTAAGATTTGAAGAAGCCTATGGTATCCTGCAGGAGGCTGGTATGTCATTGTCAAAGTGTACTTCTAATTGTAAGACTTTAACTATAACTGAAGGTTCTAGTGAAGAGAGTGTCAAGGTTCTAGGCCTCCACTGGGTATCCTCCCCTGACTGTTTTACCTTTAAGGTTGAGAACCTGGACCCCTTTGGAGATATTGTTTGTACCAAAAGAAATGTGTTAAGCCTCATAGCTCGGTGTTTTGATCCCTTGGGGCTCATATGTCCGTTTGTTATGCATGCAAAAATACTGTTTCAAGAAATCTGGAGATTAGGTTTAGATTGGGATGAGCTATTACCCGAGGCTATGCAAGGCAGAGTTAAATTATGGGTTGTAGGATTTTCTGTGCTTGAGTCATTTAGAGTAGATCGGTACTTGTTTTCTGAGTCACCCTTTAAGGAAATTCCTAATGTTCAATTCCATGCATTTAGTGATGCTTCAGAAAGGGGTTATGGTGCTTGTGTTTATGTGAGAGTGCCTGAGGGGGATAAATTCAAGGTATCGCTGGTTGTTGCAAGAGGCAAGGTAGCCCCTATAAAAAGGGTTTCCCTTCCTAGGCTTGAATTACTCGGAGCCCTGTTATGTGCTAGACTCGTTGTGTTTGTGACGTCCGCCTTGCAGCTGGGTAAAGAGGTTTCTGTTCAATGTTGGACGGATTCCACAGTAGCCCTAGCTTGGATAAAGGGGGACCCCAATAGATGGAAAACCTTTGTGGCTAACAGGGTTGTTGAGATTCAACATTTGACACCTCCTTCATGTTGGCAGCATTGTCCAGGCAAGGACAACCCAGCGGATCTTGTATCTCGAGGTGTTTTTGCTGAGCAGCTTTTGCAGTCTGATATTTGGCTGAAGGGTCCTCCTTGGCTCTGTTCCTCCCCGCTCCCTCATCAGGAAGGCAGGGGGGCGGACATTCCTTCAGAAGAGATATGTGATACTGACACAGTTTGTGTTGCAGTTGAAAATGAGCCGCCCTTATTTGAATTCACCCGATGGAGTTCCTTTACAAAGGCCCTTAATGTAGTAGGTTGGGTACTGAGATTTGTTGGGAATTGCAGACCTTCGTCCCGCAAATTAAGTGGACCTTTAACCTATGGAGAATTGACGAAGGCTAAGGTACAACTGCTGTACTTTGTGCAACGAGAGGCCTTTGCAAAGGAAGTAAATGCTCTGAGTAGATCTCTCCCCCTCCCAAGGGGTTCTTCCTTGATTAAACTTGATCCTTACCTAGATGAGGATGGGCTACTGAGAATAAAAGGGCGCTTAGAGAATGCAGACTTGAGTTTTGAGAGTAAGCACCCTATAATAATTCCTGGTACCCACATTGCTTTACTGTTAGTTCGTTTCCAGCATAGGTTGCTCAAGCATGCTGGTGTTGCTACACTTGTATCCACGTTACGAAACAGTTACTGGATCATTCGCCTTCGTCAGATTGCAAAGAAGGTTTGTCGAGAATGTGTGGCTTGTCGGCGTTGTGATGCCTCGGCTTGTTCCCAGCCTGTGGGGCCACTTCCCGAGTTGAGAGTTAAGTCGGCTCCTCCATTCACGGTTACAGGTCTGGATTTTGCTGGTCCTTTATTTTGTATTGATTTTCCATCCAAGAAATTGTATATACTTCTTTTTACCTGTGCTGTCATTCGAGCTGTTCATTTAGAGCTCACCGAGTCTCTTTCGGTTGTTGATTGTAATTTGGCCATTAGACGGTTTGTAGCTAGACGGGGTGTTCCAACAGTGTTCTACTCTGACAATGCTAGAACCTTTGTGAGTGTCTCCAACCTGTTAAGAGAACATTATGGCTCGTTGACGCCCCAATTGAAGTTTATTGTACCTAATGCTCCTTGGTGGGGAGGCTGGTGGGAACGCCTCATTAGATCTGTGAAAGTTGCACTGAGGAAAACATTGGGCACTAATTCTTTGTCCAAGAGTGAATTAGAGACTACACTTCATGAGGTGGAAGCTTGTATTAATTCTAGACCCTTGACATTTGTAGGTGAGGAACCTGATATCGCAAATCCTCTTACCCCTTCCCATTTCCTAATTGGCCGTTCTGCAGGTTTTCAGTTAGAGTTAGTAGATGATCCAGACTGTGGTGTATCCTCAAAGGATTTGTGTGTAAGAGAAGCTGTGCGTCTGGGTCAGTTAGACAAATTTTGGAGAATATGGCAGACTGAGTATCTTAGAAACCTGCCTTGTATGGTGAAGGGGTTCAAGCCAAATTGTAACCTTAAAGAGGGTTCTGTTGTACTAGTAAAGGATGAACGGGTGCCAAGGTTAAGGTGGCCTCTTGGAGTTATTACAAAGTTGTATCCTGGAAAAGATGGCGTTGTTAGAAGTGTTGAGGTTAAAACCAAACGTGGATTTATATCCAGACCTGTGCAAAATTTGTATAATCTAGAAATAACAGATTTGAAGGGTGAAATGGGTAGTAATTCCCAGGAGGAGAGACTTGAGAATCTTAGACAGGAGCCTGTAGAATCACCCTTAGTGTCTAATGTTGGTAAGTCCCGAAAGGGAAGACCTATTAAGGTTCCTATTAAACTTGACTTGTAGATTAAGGTAATAAGATAGCCTTGGAAGGCTCTGATGATGATAGGAGTGTTGAGACACTCCTATGGTGGGGAGGATGTTAAATGTTGGTTTGTTTGTCCTATGAAAACGCACCCAACGTTCGTTTACGCTGGTAAGTGTAGTGTTTGTCCAATGAGAACGCACCCAGGTTTGTTGACATTATCGAAATAGTTGATTTATTGAAAAATATGTTTATTTGAAAGGTTGATATGTTATTATGATTGGGTCATTACAATTATAAAGAGTAATCCATGTGAATTGTGATTATATTGTGAAAACTGTATTAATTTCCCGAGTGGATGGGAGCCGGGACTTCCCCTCTCCCGTTTTCGTCACATATTTGTATTTTTTTTACCTTTGGGGAAGCTTTAAAGAGAATAAAAGTGAAACATTTATAATTTGCTGGTTAAATGGATTTGTCTTGTCTGTATCGCAATGTTATCTATTTTTTTATGTGAAGTTTTCTACAAAAAGGAACCATGGGACCTGCGTGCTCCCCCAAGCTTTGTTTGAATCTGTAGTAGAGGGCAGAGAGGAAATAAAGAGAAAACGGAAAGGTCGTTTCCTTTCTCCCGGAGTTTATTTTTGAGTTTTACGAGAAAATTGAGAAGGCTATGCCTCAAACTGAGGGGCTAATGGCCCACATTCAACACTTGGTATCTATCACAGTATAAAAGGTTTATGATTATACTAAAACATATCAATAAGTGTACAGTACATGTGCCCACGTTTAAACTATGCACTGGACATGTAAGGCTTCAGTACAGTACGTAACCTACAGTGTCGTTGCCATGAATACAGTGTTCGTTTAGACTCAGTGCTGACAACAACTCGTGGATTATGTACATCGTAACCTCCCGAAATTTTCACTGCATTTCCCGTAGAGTTCAACCACAATGTCCGTTGTTTATCTTAGTAAACGGGGATGGGACTTATATCCTGAAGACTCCAGACCCTGTGAGGACTACTTTAATAGTCTGGACTGTGACTGTGACCACTGTATAGCCTACCAACGGCGACGTACCTTCATTTTTAACCACGTTGCCAAAGAAACTTCCCTCACATTCGACCCAGCTGTGTACAATCATCATGTCAGATGCAGATGTGAGGGGTGCAAGGAAGCATCTAAACATATTCTTACATACTGTACTAACAAGACAGCTACCAAGGAAGAGACTACACCCTCTGCCAAGAAAAGAAAGACTAAGAAACTTTCATCAGCTCCAGAATCAGCCCCACCATCGCCATCAGAGACTCCAAGGACTGAGAGCACAGACTGGTCCTTGTCTGTCCCTACAACTCCCCAGCAATCAGGTGCAACAGCAGTCATCCCTTCTACCAACGAGCCTGAGTCCTCCAACGCCATGGAGACCGAACAAGGGGCCCACTCCACGGACTGCAACTGCACAGACTGCCTCCAGACACTTCTGCAAGAAGCCACTGCTATACAAGAGAACATACCAGCTATACAGCCAATGAAGCCTTTGCCAAAGTTTCGACTTTCACAGGCAAACCACGAGCTCTCTTATGCCTCTGTTACTGCCATGGCTGCCAAGCCTGGTATGAAACTCACTGCAAGACCTAACAGGAAAGGTGACCTTATCATCTATCCCAAGGACACCGAGACAGCCAGATTCCTTCAGGAAGACCCCACCTTAACACTGCTGGATCCTGCTTTTATCAGGAAGAAGGCAGTCATTA
Organism: Palaemon carinicauda; assembly: GCF_036898095.1. NCBI lineage: Eukaryota > Metazoa > Arthropoda > Malacostraca > Decapoda > Palaemonidae > Palaemon > Palaemon carinicauda. Next base: position 12,549 of record NW_027170944.1, read on the forward strand.
CCAGGTATCCTGTGACGATGCCTATCTCCATTGTTACCTCGTGCAGCAATATTGACTGTGCTGTTCGCTGCACAAGCAAGGATGACGTTCCTGTACGACGCCTAATTGCCACCTTTATAGGTCCAGTTCCTTCCAAACTGGACTTAGGAGTCTGGGGTACTTTCCCCATCGAGGAATACACAACTGAGCCCCTTCGATGTTACAGATGCTAACGCTTTGGACATCATAAAGAAGAATGCAGAGGCCCCATTATCTGCGGTATCTGCAGCCAGTGACATAGCACAGAAGTGTGCATAGAGGCCCATAAAGAAGGACGACAAACCACATCCAAGTGCCCCAATTGTTCCAAGCCACACCATGCTTGGAATAAGCGCTGCCCAGAGCGTCTCAAGAGGATAGCAGCTATGAAGAATACATCCTATTCAAACCAAAACAAACCAGCTTCATCTCAACCACCTAAAGAACAAAGAACTCCTCGTCAGAGAAGACCAAGTCAGCCAACTCCTTCTCCTGCATCTACACCTACAACTGCTCCTGCATCTACACCTACAACTGCTCCTAAGAAGGACCAGCAACGACCAGCAACTGTTCCTAAGAAGGATTAGCGCCAACCTGCAACTGCTCCCCAAAGGGACCAGCAACAACCCTCATCCTCATCCCCTTCTCAAACCTTGACTCAAGCAATTGAGTCTCTCACCTTGCAAGACCTCATACCTATCGCCTTCCTGATCCTTACCAAAGTCCTTTCCCTCTCATCAACCTCCACCTTCCAGCAACTCCTGCAACAGTTCCAGTCTCCAGCCACGGAGCAGAGATAATCCTTCTCACCTTGCAATCCTCTCCTTCCCAATTCCCTATTCCTAAAAGGAGATTAGTTATTGTAAGGCTGTGTTCCTCAATAGGAAACAGCTCTTGTTTTTCCTGTCTCCTACCCTTTTTTCCTGTTCTCCCTCTTCCTACCCTATCCTTAGGGGGCCTTTCTGGTGCTTACTGTCCGAGCGTTGCACAGAAACGGCCCCCTCCCCCTTTCCATCACAAGAGCAGGAATAAGTTTCTTTGCTTAAACCTACTCCTATTCTCTCCTACTAAAGTTCCTTCACTCCTCTCTCAGTCTCTTTTACTTACTGGGACTTACTACTATCAATACTATTTCCTCTGACTAAAACTTTCTTTCGTGGGCCTAAAAAGGAGTCCCCTTTTTCGGGTTACTTTCTACCCCATTTCACGTCTTGTACCATTCCATTCCATCCCTCATTCATCATCCTTACTATTCATCTCCTTTACCTATCCTTTACCTAACATTCCTGTTCCTATTTTTAACTTAAATTCCCTTTATTAATATAAATTTTACTCCTTGGAGTATACCCCTTACAAATCCAGTCCTCTTACGGGCTGTCTTAAGTGACAAGAGCCCGTGTCATGCTATATGCGTGGCAATCTACTCATCATCATCATCATAATTATTAACCGTCATCGTGATATCGTAAACTTTTCAAGGTATGTCTCTGGGGCAATGTTGTTCTATAAAGTCTACCTGTAGAGATATAGAGAAGGACGCCTCCTGTGGGCTTCCAACCTTTTTCACTGCAACCCTATCATTGACGGGCTGTCAACGCAAGAGCCCGTGTCCAGCAAGAATTGCTGGGGCATTGAGCAATCTCACAAGCAAGCAAGTTCAAATAAACATCATGTAATCATACACACTTCTGATTTTGGGGTGTTTGGGAAGCAGTTTTTGCCGTTTTCATTTTTGCTTGATTTTCTGATGACCCAAGCACACGTGTACTGAATCCGTTTCCATGTCAACAGGTACTCCAGGGATGATTGTATCGCTGTCAGCGGAAACATCTGAAGGGTTCAGGCGTATATTCCTGGATAGGGAAGCCTTCCCTATCCAGGAATATACGCCTGAACGTTGCCAGATCTGCAGATTAATCTTAGGTTCTACAGATTTTAGGGCTGGTTTCAGATTTTCAGATTATTTTCGAGAAATGGCACAAATCTACAGATTTTTTCGTTTTGGTAGCATCGTTGACTCTAGAAATCCATTAATTTTGGAAAATAAGAGGAAAGAAAGTAAAAGACTGAGCTCAAACACAACACAACACAAAAATATAAAGAAACGTTAAAAATACAAGAGAGTACCGTTATAAAGGCAAATTCCCCATATATCCACTGAACAGGCTTGTCAAGTTGTCATGTAAACAAAACCTGACTCAGCTGACTGATCCATCCATACTTGATGTTACTCGTGAGTGATTGTGGTCACTTGTCTCTTGCTAAGGTGGTGAGATAATTATACTATTGTTTCTTATTCTAATAAATATGTGCACTAGAATGGATAGCTTAGTTAATTACTGGGATGACATGCTATCATGTAGCCTCTGCACGTCTCTGGCTTAACTAGATAGGTAGAGCATTTGGCGGTGATATATAGGCTACCCTACTCAATTTATTGGTCGATTACTTTGAGATTGTGGCTGTATATTGGCATGTTAGTAAAGATAAGTTTTTTGCATGTTTCAGGGAACTAACAATGGATGAAGAATCTGATAGCTACGATCTTAGTATTATAATATTATATAGCCTAGACTGATTAGTCTATATAACAAAAAAAAAAATACGAAAATTGCAAACTACCTTAAAGTAAAGTTTTACCCTAAACTCTTCTAAAATAATGTATTTTAATGCTTTTGAACAATATGCATTGATGTTTATACATCACTGCATGGTCGATTACTTTGAGATTGTGGCTGTATATTGGCATGTTAGTAAAGTTTTTTTGCATGTTTCAGGGAACTAACAATGGATGAAGAATCTGATAGCTACGATTCAGGGAAAGAGAAAAGAAGGGGAGTGAAACACAAGAAAGTTAGATACTGCAATAAATATTCTGTAGCATTCGAAAGTGATCCAATTTTCAAAGGCTGGATTAAAGCCAGTACAAAAGGTGACCAATACGCTTACTGTATCCCCTGTGATAACCACCTGAAACTAAGTGCAGGAAAGACAGATCTGAAGAGGCATGCTGAAAAGAAAAAACATAAGGATGCAGCTAAAGCAGTTCAAAATCAAAGGCCCATTAATAACATGTTTAATCTTACAGTCAATGAAAGTAAAGTAAATGAAGCTGAACTGAGGTTGGCTGCATTCATAACAGAGCATGATCTGCCCATGACAGTTGCAGATCATTTACCTCAACTTGTAAATGCTATGTGCCCAGATTCCAAAATAGCGAAAGAAATTAAATGTGCTCGAACAAAAGTGACTGCTCTGATTAATCATGTTACAGGGGAAGAAAACAAAGCAAAATTGATTAATCATTTAAAAGAAAATAAGTTTTCATTAATTGTCGACGAGTCGACTGATAAAGGTTGTATAAAACATTTGTGCATGGTAGCAAGGGTAATGGTAGAAAATGATGTGAAAGACTGTTTTCTGGGGCTGATTCCACTCAAAGATGCCACAGCTGCGTCATTGTATAATCATGTCGTAGAATTCTTTAGTAAGCACAATATTCCTTACAAGGAAAATTTGATTGGTTTTGCTGCTGATGGGGCTAATTCTATGTTGGGAGAACGTCACTCATTGTCATCTCTGCTAAAGAAAGACATCCCTCATTTATTTGTAATGAAATGCATTTGCCATTCTTTTGCCTTGTGTGCTTCATATGCATGCCTTAAGCTACCCCGTTCACTGGAGGATCTAGCTAGGAATATTTATAGTTATTTTCATTGTAGTCCAAAGAGAATGGGTGACTTTGAGGAATTTCAAAAGTTTGTACATGTCAAGCCACATAAACTCCTACACCCTTCTCAGACGAGATGGCTGTCATTGGAAATGGTAGTGTCAAGATTACTGGAGCAATATGAGGCACTTAAGCTATATTTTACCAATGCTGTGCTAGGTGACAGATTAACTACACCTGAAATAATTTTAGAGAGGCTAAGCCATCCTGTGACCAAATTGTATCTTCTTTTTTTGGAGTATGTACTGCCAGTTTTTAACAATTTAAACAGGCAAATGCAGTCAGAGTCAACACAAGTACATGTCCTGTATAACTCTGTTACAGCTGGACTCAAAACCATTTTAGGATGTTACATAGAACAAGGGTACCTCAACAAGACTGATTTGACAAAGATTCAGTTTAGAGATCCTGGAAAATTTCTCCCACTGGAGCAAATCTATCTTGGTGTAAAAGTAGCACTGGAACTGAGAAATTCAACTTATGATATGGACGAAGTAAAGCGATTTAGATTGTGTTGTTTGGATTTCTACATTGAAGCTAGCTCTCAGATATTTAAGAGGTTCAATTTTGACTGCATGACTATAGTAAAATCCCTAAATGCCTTGAGCCCAAAAGTTGTGATTGCTAAAGAAATGCCCTCCATTATTGAGCTGATTAGTTCATTTAGAACTATTGCCACAGATATTCAGGCCATAGATACAGAATGGAGACTGCTTGGCAATTCCCTAGACTCTATGAATGTTAACCCTGATATGATGCCACAAAAGTTCTGGTGTACAGTAAGCTTAACTAGACAGAGTGATAACTCACTCATGTTTCCTAACCTTGCTGTCTTCATGCAGACTCTGTTGTCTTTACCTCACTCCAGTGCCACTGTTGAAAGAATTTTTTCAGCAATAAACAGAATGAAAACTAAGACGAGAAACAAACTGTCAACAGAAACCATCACAGGCTTGCTTCATACAAAACAGCTTATAAAGGGTGCATGCTGCTATGACTTTAATGTAAGCAAATCACTCCTGGAAAGAAAAGCCAGTACAGGAAGTCATATATATGAATAAGCATGTAGCCCATATGGTCAGTTTTATTTTCCATGTATCTACTTGTATCTAAAATTTTGAGGGCATCAATTGCTTGCTTCCTTGTATTTCACATATTATGTGGGAATAGTTTTGTCTATTTTATTTCTGCTTGTCTTTTGTTTTTCAATGCAATATATGTCTGAGTCATACTGTACTGTATTGGATGTTTTTTTTTTCTGCCTATGTGGATATAAAAATTGCTTGTACTAAGTACATACTATTATATGTTTTTGAATTATATCTTTGAGTTATACTGTACTGTATTGGAAGTTTTTTTTTTTTTTTTTGCCTAAGTGGCTATAAAAATTGCTTGTACTAAGTGCATACTATTAAATATATGTCTTTGAATTATATCTTTGATTTATACTGCACTGTATTGGATATTCTTTTTTTCTGCCTAAGTGGCTGTAAAAATTGCTTGTGCTAAGTGCATACTATTATATGTCATATTTGTGGGGAAAATGCATTAAATCTTTGCATGTCTACTCATGTTGCTTTTTGCCATTTATGTAGCTTGTCTAGGCTTCTCCATGCTTCATATATTATCAGATGTCGTTATGTTTGAATAAGGTGGATAACAAAACTTCATTAAGCTCTACAGATTTTTCCTCAGATATTTACCCAATGAGTTGCAGATTTCTACAGATTTTTTGAAAGAATTCCTCAGATTTTCCTAAATTCAGTCTGGCAACACTAATACTGATGTACTGTTATCTTGATAACTCCCTTTCTCTACGGCTTGGTAGTTTATTTATCTAAATTTCAGAGGCAGAGCATGTGAGTGCTCATTGCCTGTCAAGAATGATTCAAATGGCTAGTTTCAGCTTCGCTAGATGTAACAACCCATCTTGAAAACACCAATGGA